>NC_134360.1:4687133-4987133 GCF_048569485.1 Anomaloglossus baeobatrachus | reverse complement strand
ATAACAGAAACCACTGAAAATGTATTATTGAAACAAATAGACAAAGCAGCAAATCACAATGAGGTGATTATTATGGGGGACTTCAATTACCCCGATATAGACTGGGAAACTGAAACCTGCGTATCTCAGAAAGGAAACCGGCTTCTGTCAGTAACTAAGGATAATTATCTGTCCCAACTTGTGCCGGGCCCAACTAGAGGGGCAGCCCTTCTGGAGGCCAGATAGAGGGACAGCCCTTCTGGAGGCCAGATAGAGGGGCAGCCCTTCTGGAGGCCGGATAGAGGGACAGCCCTTCTGGAGGCCGGATAGAGGGGCAGCCCTTCTGGAGGCCGGATAGAGGGACAGCCCTTCTGGAGGCCAGATAGAGGGACAGCCCTTCTGAAGGCCGGATAGAGGGGCAGCCCTTCTGGAGGCCGGATAGAGGGGCAGCCCTTCTGGAGGCCGGATAGAGGGGCAGCCCTTCTGGAGGCCAGATAGAGGGACAGCCCTTCTGGAGGCCGGATAGAGGGGCAGCCCTTCTGGAGGCCGGATAGAGGGGCAGCCCTTCTGGAGGCCGGATAGAGGGACAGCCCTTCTGAAGGCCGGATAGAGGGACAGCCCTTCTGGAGGCCGGATAGAGGGACAGCCCTTCTGGAGGCCGGATAGAGGGGCAGCCCTTCTGGAGGCCGGATAGAGGGGCAGCCCTTCTGAAGGCCGGATAGAGGGACAGCCCTTCTGAAGGCCGGATAGAGGGACAGCCCTTCTGAAGGCCGGATAGAGGGGCAGCCCTTCTGGAGGCCGGATAGAGGGGCAGCCCTTCTGGAGGCCGGATAGAGGGGCAGCCCTTCTGGAGGCCAGATAGAGGGACAGCCCTTCTGGAGGCCGGATAGAGGGGCAGCCCTTCTGGACTTAATTTTAAGCAACAGGCCAGATAGAATAACAGACGTACGAGTGGATGGGCGCCTAGGGAACAGTGACCACAATGTAATACAATTCCACTTGTCCTTCAGTAAGGGGCCTTGGAGGGGGGTTACAAAAACGCTGAATTTCAGGAAAGCAAAGTTTGATCAACTTAGAGAAGACCTTCGCCAAATTGATTGGGACAATGTCCTCAAAAATGGGAGCACAGAAAATAAGTGGGAAATTTTTAAATCGGTATTAAACAGCCACTGCGAGCGAGCCATACCATACGGAAATAAAAGGGCTAGGAACAGGAGAAAACCAATGTGGCTTAATAAGGATGTAAAAGGGGCAATGAATAATAAGAAAAAGGCATTTAAAAAGCTAAAACAAGAAGGCAGCGAGGAAGCATTAAAAATATATAGAGAAAAAAATAAAATGTGTAAAAAACAAATATATTTAGCAAAAGTAGAAACTGAGAGACTCATTGCTAAGGAAAGCAAAAGAAATCCCAAACTATTCTTTAATTATATAAACAGAAAAAGAAGGGAATTTTGTTACTTACCGTAAATTCCTTTTCTTCTAGCTCTTATTGGGAGACCCAGACGATTGGGTGTATAGCACTGCCTCCGGAGGCCACACAAAGCATTACACTAAAAAGTGTAAGGCCCCTCCCCTTCTGGCTATACACCCCCAGTGGGATCACTGGCTCACCAGTTTTAGTGCAAAAGCAAGAAACATCGGAGAACTGAAAACCATTCAACATGAACAACATGTGGACCCGAAAAACCAACCAAAAATCCCGAAGGACAACAGGGCGGGTGCTGGGTCTCCCAATAGGAGCTAGAAGAAAAGGAATTTACGGTAAGTAACAAAATTCCCTTCTTCTTCGTCGCTCCATTGGGAGACCCAGACGATTGGGACGTCCAAAAGCTGTCCCTGGGTGGGTAACAAAATACCTCAAGTTAGAGCTGCAAGACAGCCCTCCTCTATGAGGAGGCCACTGCCGCCTGCAGGACTCTTCTACCTAGGCTGGCGTCCGCCGAAGCATAGGTATGCACCTGATAATGTTTGGTGAAAGTGTGCAAACTCGACCAGGTAGCTGCCTGGTACACTCGTTGAGCCGAAGCCTGGTGTCGTAATGCCCAGGACGCACCCACGGCTCTGGTTGACTGGGCCTTCAGCCCTGAAGGAACCGGAAGCCCCGCAGAACGGTAGGCTTCCAGAATTGGTTCTTTGATCCATCGAGCCAGGGTGGCTTTAGAAGCCTGCGACCCCTTGCGTTGGCCAGCGACAAGGACAAAGAGTGCATCAGAGCGGCGCAGGGGCGCCGTGCGGGAAATGTAGATTCTGAGTGCTCTCATCAGATCTAACAAATGTAAATCCTTTTCATACCGGTGAACCGGATGAGGACAAAAGGAAGGTAAGGAGATATCCTGATTAATATGAAACGAGGATACTACCTTATGGAGAAACTCCTGAATGGGGCGCAGCACTACCTTGTCCTGGTGGACCACCAGGAAGGGAGCCTTGGATGACAGCGCTGCTAGCTCAGACACTCTCCGAAGAGACGTGATCGCTACCAGAAAGGCCACTTTCTGTGATAGTCGAGAGAGTGAAACATACGTCAGAGACTCGAAAGGCGGCTTCTGGAGAGCAACTAGTACCCTGTTCAGATCCCATGGATCTAACGGCCGCTCGTACGGGGGGACGATATGACAAACCCCCTGCAGGAACGTGCGTACCTGCGGACGTCGTGCTAGACGCTTCTGAAAAAACACCAATAGCGCCGAGACTTGCCCTTTAAGGGAGCCGAGCGACAAGCCCTTTTCCAACCCAGATTGCAGGAAGGAAAGAAAAGTAGGCAATGCCAATGGCCAGGGGGACACTCCTTGTACAGAGCACCAGTAAAAGAAAATCTTCCACTTCCGTGGTAGATCTTAGCAGACGTGGGCTTCATAGCCTGTCTCATGGTGGCAACGACCCCTAGGGATAATCCTGAGGACACTAGGATCTAGGACGCAATGGCCGCACAGTAGGTTCAGGGCCGTAGAATTCAGATGGAAAAACGGCCCTTAGGACAGTAAGTCTGGCCGGTCTGGTAGTGCCCACGGTTGACTGACCGTGAGATGCCTGTCGCCAGAGCTCTTTGATCGTCATGAAAACCGGGACCTTGCCGTTGTGCCGATTTGTGAAACCCGTCCGGGTGCAGAGACCATTCTCCTGCGTCCACGCCCTGGTGACTGAGGAAGTCTGCTTCCCAGTTTTCTACGCTCGGGATGTGAACTGCGGATATGGTGTATGCTCTGTCTTCCACCCCTAGCAGAATCCGGCGGACTTCCTGGGAGGCTCGCCGACTGCGTAGTCCGCCTTGGTGGTTGATGTATGCCACCGCTGTGGATTGTCCGACTGAATTCGGATCTGTTTGCCTTCCAGCCACTGCAGGAAGTCTTGCAGGGCAATATACACTGCCCAGAGCTCCAGACAATTGATCTGAAGAGTGGACTCCTCTGAAGAGAGTCCTTGATCGTCTGAGAAAAGGGGAACGTTCCTGTGTAGGGACATCGACTTCCCCTCCCATTAGCGAAGAATGTTCTATTGAAGTGGACGCAGATGAAACTGCGTGAAAGGGACTGCCTCTGGATGAGGTGTCTCCTTGAAGGAGAGACTGCACCCCCGTCTGTAGTGACCGCTGTTTGTCCAGTGGAAGCTTCACCATCGCTGAGAGAGTGTGAAACCCCAAGCTAAGATATGCCAGCGATTGGGTTTAACTTTGAAAAGTTGAGGACCCACCCGAAACTCTGGGAAGTCTCCAGCGCCATGTTCAGGCTGTGTTGGCATGCCTCTTAAAAGAGTGCCTTGACAAGTAGATGGTCTAAGTAAGGGATCACAGGGTGACCCTGAGAGTGCGGGAGTGGTCCCACTGCTGCCATGAACTTGGTGAAAACCCGTGGTGCTGTCGCCAGACCGAAGGGTAGGGCTACGAACCGAAGATGCTCGTCTTCAATAACGAATCGTAGCAAACGCCGGTGCTCTGGAGCAATCGGCACGTGGAGATAAGCATCCTGATGTCTATTGATGCTAGGAAATCTCCTTGAGACATTGAGGCAATGCCGGAGCGGAGGGATTCCATCCGGAACCGCCTGGTTTTCACGTGCTTGTTGAGCAGTTTAAGGTCTAGAATGGAACGGAAGGAGTCGTCCTATTTTGTCACCCCGACCAGAACGGAGTAAAAAGAGTCTCTTGTTCCTGAGGAGGAACCGGGATTACGACTCCTACTGCCTGCGGAAGAGCCTCGGCTCGGCCGGTGAGGAAGTTTTTGCGACAAACTGTCTCTCACCCACCGGCCATTGACCTGTGGCAGTTAAATGTCGCTAAAGCGGGGGAGTCTGCCACCGACCGCGGATGCGGAGAGAGAGGGCTGAAAGTCATGAGGAAAACCGCCTCGGTAGCGGTTCCTCCGGCTGCCTTCTCCGGGCGTGATTGAGCCCGCCAGGAACCTGCGCCCCTCTGAGCCTTTTGAGTCCTGTTGGACGAGGGCAATTGGGACGTGCCCGAGCCTGGGAAGGACCGAAACCTCGACTGTCCCTTCTCCTGATGGGTCTTGTTTGATAGCTGGGGTAAGGAAGAATCCGTACCCTTGGACAGTTGAATGATTTAATCCAACCGCTCACGAAACAGTGTGTCACTAGATAAAGGCAATCTGGTTAAGCACTTTTGTGGAAGCAGCATCTGCTCCAATCCCTTAACACTAGGAGCGTAACAACACGGAGTTGGCGGACGCCACTGACGTACGGCTCGTAGAGTCCAGGACAGCATAAACAGCTTGAGTCGCAATGCCGACATTGCGAGGTGAAGGACGCTACTGCGGCCAAGATGTACATGTGACCGCGTCCCTCTGCGCAATACTAGCTGAAATAGCTTGGAGTGCCTCTATGGCTGCGAATGCCGGGGCAACCGACCCGCCGATAGCTTCATAGACAGATTGCAACCAGAGGGCTATCTGTCTGTCAATGGCATCTTTAAGTGAAGTCCCATCTTCCACTGCAACTATAGATCTAGCCGCAAGCCTGGAGATTGGGGGATCCACCCTTGGAGCGCTTGAGCACGTCAGGGGGGAAGAGACAACGCGTATCCTCAATACGGTTGGAGAAACGCTTATCGGGATAAGCGTGGTGTTCCTGGACTGCTTCTCTGGAGTCAGAGTGACCAGAAAAGTACTCAATATACGCTTGAGATACCGAAATAGGGATTTCTTCTGCTGTGAAGCTGACCCCTCCACTGGAGGAGTTGAGGGAGAAATACCCAACCTTCCATTGATGGCCGCTATAAGATTATTCACTATAGCGTCCCCATCCGGTGTATCCGGATTGAGAGCGGTCTCAGGATCAGAGTCCTGAACAGCTACGTCTGCCTCATCATACAGAGAGTACTGTGATGAAGTCGAGGGCCGTTCTTAGGGAGCTCGCTTAGGCCGTCTGGGACTGTCATCCGTGTCAGAGCCTGCACCCTGGGATGCATGGGACCCTCCTGGAGCCATGATTTGTTTCGAAATCAGGGTGGCCAGGGGCATCGAATCAACATTGCCCAAGGTCTGTCTGGACTGCAAAGTCTGTAAGATGTTAGTCATAGTCACAGACAATATATCAGCGGAAACTGCAACTCCGTCCCTGTCCCTGGACAGGGATCACAGGTGGTTCTTTTGGCCACCTGTAGCAGAGACCCCGTTGAGTAATTGCACACACTGGGGGTCCTGGAACAGTATCGCATGCAGTACAAGCAGCATAGAAAGCCTGTGCCTTGGCACCCATGCTTTTTTTTTTTTTTTTTTTTGCTGTTGCTGTCTAGCCATCTAGGAGCATTAGCCAAGAATAGCGACCGTACAGTGCAATGTATAGCATACAAGCATGAAGTACAATAAACACTTCAGCACATGCAGTACAAGGAGCATAGAAAGCCTGTGCCTTGGCACCTTTGCTTTTCTGCTGCCGTTGTCTAGTTATTCATGAGCATTAGCCAAGAAAAGCGACATACAGTGAATGTATAGCATACAAGCATGAAAATAACCACTGCAGCACATGCAATCCAAGCAGCATTGAAAGCTTGTGCCTTAGCACCCTTGCTTTTCTGCTGCTGTTGTCTAGTCATCAAGGAGCATTAGCCAAGAATAGCGACATGCAGTGAATGTACAAGCATGAAAATAAACTCTGCAGTACATGCAATCCAAGCAGCATTGAAAGCTTGTGCCTTAGCACCATTGCTGTTTGCTGCCGCTGTCTAGCCATCTAGGCGGGTAGACAGCCAAGAATAGCCCTTACAGTGCAATGTAAAGCATACAAGCATAAAGGACACATGACACTGCAGCACATGCAAGACAAGCAGCATATAGAGTCTGTGCTTTAGCACCCCTGATCTTTTGCTGCTGTTTCTAGGTCTGCATCCTGAATAGCGACCGTACAAACGTACAACAGGACACTTCGGCATTAGTGGGTCAGCACTTTAGTTGCCGCTTACCGCCCGCACAAAAGCGGGTGTGTGGCGCCGGAATCCTGTGCTGGTAGCTCAGCGCTTGTCTCCGTTTTCCCGCTCTGCGTGCCGGAATGGCTGCCGGCGTCCAGAGGAGAGGGGCGGGCCGAGGGCGTGCCCGAGACAAGAGCGGGAACCCGGCGCCCACTGTGTCTAGTGAAGGGGGCTGGAGAATGCAAATAAGGCTCCAGCCCTCGGCGCTGCTATAGAACAGCGTGTCTCCCCTTCCCTGAGTGACAGGGTGGGGGCGGGAACGAAGCGGCGCTAGGCCGCAAAAGCCGGGGACTAAAGTTAGAAGCGCCGCCGCCGTAAAAGCGCGGTCGGCGCGTCCCCGGCGCACTACAAGTCGCAGCTGCGCCGCCGCTCCAGGGGCGGTCGGCGCGGCGGTCCCCACACGTAAAGTCCCCCAGTAATCTGCAGGGACTATAAGCCCAGCGCACAGCGCTACAGTCCCCGGCGCACTAGCACACCCAGCAAGCCTGGAGTGTGCGTGGCCTGCCATACGGGGACACAGAGTACCTGAAAGTTGCAGGGCCTTGTCCCTGAACGGCACTCCCGCTCCACATCCAGCAGGTTCAATGGGTCTGTGGATGGAGCCCGGCCTCAGGGCTTGGTGGCCGGAAAGATCCCACTTCCTCAGAGCCCCTCAGGGGGATGGGGAAGGAAAACAGCATGTGGGCTCCAGCCTCCGTACCAGCAATAGGTACCTCAACCTTACAAACCGCAAGTGGGGTGAGAAGGGAGCATGCTGGGGGCCCCATATGGGCCCTCTTTTCTTCCATCCGACATAGTCAGCAGCTACTGCTGACTAAACAGTGGAGCTATGCATGGATGTGTGCCTCCTTCGCACAAAGCTTGAAAACTGGTGAGCCAGTGATCCCACTGGGGGTGTATAGCCAGAAGGGGAGGGGCCTTACACTTTTTAGTGTAATGCTTTGTGTGGCCTCCGGAGGCAGTAGCTATACACCCAATCGTCTGGGTCTCCCAATGGAGCGACGAAGAAAGATTAAAATTGATGGTGTTGGCCCTTTAAAGAATAATGAGGGTAAAATCATAGAAAGCGATGTGGGAAAAGCAAATGTTTTAAATACTTTTTTCTCAACTGTGTTCACACAGGAAAAGCATATGCCAGGGGAAATGCAGAGTGATCATGTAAATGCCCCATTAAGTATGACCTGCCTAACCCAGGAAGAAGTGCAGAACCGACTTAGTAACATTAAAATTGACAAATCACCAGGCCCTGATGGCATTCACCCTCGGGTATTAAGGGAGTTAAGTAATGTGATAGACAGGCCTCTATTCCTTTTATTTAAAGACTCTATAGAAACTGGGTCTGTTCCACTGGATTGGCGGCAAATGTGGTACCAATATTCAAAAAAGGGTGCAAAAGGGAACCTGGAAACTATAGGCCGGTAAGCTTAACATCTGTTGTGGGTAAAATGTTTGAAGGGTTTTTAAGGGATACTATTATGGAATGTCCCAATGTTAATAACTGTTTAACTCCATATCAACATGGATTTATGAAGGATCGCTCCTGTCAAACTAACCTGATCAGCTTCTATGAGGATGTAAGCTCTCACATGGACCGAGGAGAATCATTGGATGTCATTTATCTCGACTTCGGTAAAGCATTTGACACTGTCCCACATAAAAGACTGCTAAGTAAAATGAGAAAGCTTGGGCTCGGGGAAAATGTGTGTAGATGGGTAGGTAGCTGGCTTAGTGGTAGAAAACAAAGAGTGGTTATTAATGGTGCATACTCAGATTGGGCCAGGGTTACTAGTGGGGTGCCACAGGGGTCTGTATTGGGCCCCCTACTATTTAATATATTTATTAATGATCTGGTGGATGGTTTACAGAGTAAAATATCAGTATTTGCAGATGATACAAAACTATGTAAGGTAGTTAACACAAAGGAGGACAGTTTGCAACTACAGATGGATTTGAGTAAATTGGAGAATTGGGCTGAAAAATGGCAAATGAGGTTTAACACAGATAAGTGTAAGGTTATGCACATGGGAAGGAGAAACAGATGCTACGATTACTTACTAAATGGGAAACTGCTGGGGAAATCAGACATGGAAAAAGACTTAGGCATCTTAGTGAATAAGAATCTAAATTGGAGTGCCCAGTGTCAGGCAGCAGCCACCAAAGCAAATAGGGTGATGGGATGCATTAGAAGAGGTCTGGGGGCACGAGATGAAAACATCATTCTCCCTCTGTACAAATCACTCGTCAGACCACACTTGGAGTATTGTGTGCAATTTTGGGCGCCGGTGCTGAAGAAAGACATTACTGAACTTGAAAGGGTTCAGAGGCGGGCTACTAAAATAATAAATGGAATGGGTGCATTACAATACACGGAAAGGCTATCAAAATTAGGTCTATTTACTCTAGAAAAGAGAAGACTTAGGGGAGACCTAATAAATATGTACAAATATATCAGAGGGCCATATAGAGATCTCTCCCATGATCTGTTTGTACCAAGGACTATGACAAGAACAAGGGGGCATTCTTTTCGATTGGAGGAAAGAAAATTCCTACATCAGCATAGAAGAGGGTTCTTCACGGTAAGAGCAGTGAGGCTCTGGAACTCTCTTCCTGAGGAAGTGGTGATGGCCAACTCACTGAATGAATTTAAGAGAGGAATGGATGCATTTCTTGTTAGCAAAAGTATAGAAGGTTATAAATAGCATAATCTTACAGGTAGATAGAAGAGCGACCTAGATTATTAGAGGAATGGGTGGGCTGCAACACCAAGACAGGTTATTAAACTTGGGGTTAGTTAGTTAGGAAAAACAAAGGCTTAGGGGGATCTAATCACAATGTATAAATATATGAGGGGACAGTACAGAGACCTTTCCAAAGATCTCTTTACACCTAGGCCTGCGACTGGAACACGGGGGCATCCGCTACGTCTTGAGGAAAGAATGTTTAATCATAATCACAGATGAGGATTCTTTACTGTACGAGCAGAGAGACTATGGAGCTCTCTGCCGTATGATGTTGTATTGAGGGATTCACAAGTAAAATTTAAGCAGAGCCTGATCGCATTAATTGAAAAATATAATATTACCAGTTATGTATATTGGATTTTATGACAGGGTGTTGATCCAGGGAACTAGTCTGATTGCCGGATGTGGAGTCAGGAAGGAATTTTTTTCCCCATTGGAGCTTATTTGACACATTGGGTTTTTTTTGCCTTCCTCTGGATCAACATGTTAGGCTACGGGTTGAACTAGATGGACTTAGAGTCTCCCTTCAACCTTAAAAACTATGAAACTATGAAACCCCAAGTGAAGGTCCCGGCACCGGCCGCGGTCGGACACGTGAGGTGCAGCCGGTGTCTGGCTACAAAGCTCGGACTCTGACAATTCCCTGCAATGTCAGCGTCTGGAGGAGGATTTTACAAGTTACCAATGCTGCAGGTGGGCTCGGGGGGGGATCTGACCTAACAGCATCATGATACTTATCCCACAAGGTCAACGCCCCAAGAAAAAAAATAACTGGACAAAACATAAACCAAAAACTAAACCCCGCTGTCCTACATGTCATAAAAGAGCAGAAAAGTCACAAAGACGTCAAAACGGTGATGATGAGAATTACAGCAAAAGAGATAACACAAGGCAGCAGGAGCCGCAGCGTCCGGGCGAGCCGGCACCCCCTTCCCCATGCACCGCACCCGCCGTCGCCTCCCACAGCACCCGCCGTCCCCTCGCGCCGCACCCGCCTTCCCCTCGCGCCGCACCCGCCTTCCCCTCCCGCCGCACCCGCCTTCCCCTCCCGCCGCACCCGCCTTCCCCTCCCGCCGCACCCGCCTTCCCCTCCCGCCGCACCCGCCTTCCTCTCCCGCCGCACCCGCCTTCCCCTCCCGCCGCACCCCGCCTTCCCCTCGCGACGCACCCGCCTTCCCCTCCTGCCGCACCCACCTTCCCCTCGCACCGCACCCACCTTCCCATCGCACGGCACCAGCGTGTTGTAGTACACCCCGGCGCCGTGCTCCTCCTGGATGTGACTGATCTTCTTTGGTCCCAGATATTTCAGCGCGGAGTAGTGACTGCGGTTCTGCATCAGGTTCATTGTGTGCCACGTGACGGGGTCATCAACCGCAAACACGAAGTCCACCATGTTCTGAGGGAGGAAGCAAAGCACCAGGGTCATTAGTGACAGTACGGAGAGGCGGGAATGTGACATTATATATATATACATACATACATACAGTATATATGGGGACACATCTGCTTATGTCTCTTTCAAGGAGCTTTACAGAAAAGGACAGGACTGTGGGGGTTAAAGGGAACCCGTCATCAGAAATTTTGCTTTAAACCTAAAAGTCTCCCCCTCTGCAGCTCCTGGGCTGATTCTAGCAGGTTCCTTTACTTTTTATGGCCCTTTTTAAACCAAATTAAATACTTTATAAACTTGTACCTTTTGCTATGTAAATGTTGTAAATCGTCCATGGGGGCGGGCTCTCTGCTGACCGTTGCTGTTCCTCCAGCAGATTTACGCCGCCCCCCAACGCTGAATTTCATATATCTCAGGACGCTGCCCCTGGGCACCCGTGGTCCCGCGCATGCGCTGTGCGACTGTAGCAGGACTGTGCACTGTGTGCACGTGTGACCACTGGTGACGTTTTGCGCAGGCACAAGGTTATGGGCGGTGCTGTGTCATCAGCAAATGCCGCCCATAACCTCGTGACCGCACTTTCCCCTCTTCCTCCAGCGTTCTGCGCGCTTGCTGGCCAGATGACCCGACGTCACCTCTTTCCCATCTTGCCGTGCTGCAGGGTAAGATGGGAAGGAGGTGACGTCAGGTCATTTGGCCGGCGAGCGCTTGCGCAGAAGGCTGGAGGCAGTGGGGGAAAGTGCGGTCACGAGGTTATGGGCGGGCACTTGCGATGCAATCAAAGCGCCGCCCATAACCTCGTGCTTGTGACACACGTCACCAGCGATCCTGGCGTGGGCGGCACCTCGGGCGCAGTGGGCGGCGTCCTGATGGATGAAATGGAGCGTGGGGGGACGGCGTCAGTGTGTAGGAGGAACAGCAACGGTCAGCAGAGAGCCCACCCCCATGGACGATTTACAAGATTTACATAGCAAAAGGTACAAGTTTATAAAGTATTTAATTTGGTTTAAAAGGGGCCACAAAAAGTGCAGGAACCTGCTAGAATCAGCCCGGAGCCGCAGAGGGGGGCACTTATAGGTTTCAAGCTGAATTTCTGATGACGGGTTCCCTTTAATATGTGGAAAATAAGAAGTTTACACAGAAATCTAAGGCAGAAAACCGAGACTGACCGTCAGAGTCTGGATCTGCAGATTGTGCTGTGGCCGCACTGATCATCTCCCGGACATTGGGCCGATCTGAATGTGGCTACAGCTCACCGCACCCAGAGCCCCCCAGGACCACTGACCCGAACTTTGCGCTCCCAGGTGCGGCTCCAGGAGGCGGCTTGTCCTCTGCAGCATCGGAGGAGCGCAGAGATCAGGTGCTAGGAGCGATCCGGCCCAGTGCAGCGCTGCCCCCTGGAACCACTGACGCGAACTCTGCGCTCCCAGGTGTGGCTCCAGGAGGCGGCTTGTCCTCTGCAGCATCGGAGGAGCGCAGGCGCAGAGATCAGGTGCTAGGAGCGATCCGGCCCAGTGCAGCCCTGCCCCCAGAACCACTGACCCGAACTCTGCACTCTCAGGTGCGGCTCCAGGAGGCGGCTTGTCCTCTGCAGCATCGGAGGAGCGCAGGCATCTGGTGCTAGGAGCGATCCGGCCCAGTGCAGCGCTGCCCCCCAGGACCACTGACCCAAACTCTGCGCTCCCAGGTACGGCTCCAGGAGGCGGCTTGTCCTCTGCAGCATCAGAGGAGTGCAGGCGCAGAGATCATGTGCTAGGAGCGATCCGGCCCAGTGCAGCGCTGCCCCCCAGGACCACTGACCCAAACTCTGCGCTCCCAGGTGCGGCTCCAGGAGGCGGCTTGTCCTCTGCAGCATCGGAGGAGCGCAGAGATCAGGTGCTAGGAGCGATCCGGCCCAGTGCAGCGCTGCCCCCTGGAACCACTGACGCGAACTCTGCGCTCCCAGGTGTGGCTCCAGGAGGCGGCTTGTCCTCTGCAGCATCGGAGGAGCGCAGGCGCAGAGATCAGGTGCTAGGAGCGATCCGGCCCAGTGCAGCCCTGCCCCCAGAACCACTGACCCGAACTCTGCACTCTCAGGTGCGGCTCCAGGAGGCGGCTTGTCCTCTGCAGCATCGGAGGAGTGCAGGCATCAGGTGCTAGGAGCGATCCGGCCCAGTGCAGCGCTGCCCCCGGAACCACTGACCCAAACTCTGCGCTCCCAGGTGCGGCTCCAGGAGGCGGCTTGTCCTCTGCAGCATCGGAGGAGCGCAGGCGCAGAGATCAGGTGCTAGGAGCGATCCGGCCCAGTGCAGCGCTGCCCCCGGAACCACTGACCCGAACTCTGCGCTCCCAGGTGCGGCTCCAGGAGGCGGCTTGTCCTCTGCAGCATCGGAGGAGTGCAGGCGCAGAGATCAGGTGCTAGGAGCGATCCGGCCCAGTGCAGCGCTGCCCCCGGAACCACTGACCCAAACTGCGCTCTCCGAGGTATTTGCTATTACATTATTATTACTCCATATCGGGAGAGGACCCTAGTGATGGGAGTGCCGCCATATGCAGCTCCTGGCAGTGCCTCTATACTGTGTGATACTCTCCCCGTCTCCTCCCTCTCACCTGCGCATTGCTCTGTGACGCCCCAATCTGCTTGAAGACGGCAGATCCGTAGGCAAAGGCGAGGCTGATATCCCGGGGGAAGAAACCCAGGATCCTGCGGAGCTGGTACCCGGTGCCCTGCAGAGCGGGCAGAGCCATGACGGAGCCGCCGCCTCATACACCGCACAGTGCGCTGCTAACGCTACACATCAGCAGGCCGAAAACACTGCAGACACTGCAGAGCACACTGACACCGCGGGAGAGCGGAGCACACCGACACCCCGGGAGAGCGGAGCACACCGACACCCCGGGAGAGCGGAGCACACCGACACCCCGGGAGAGCGGAGCACACCGACACCCCGGGAGAGCGGAGCACACCGACACCCCGGGAGAGCGGAGCACACCGACACCCCGGGAGAGCGGAGCACACCGACACCCCGGGAGAGCGGAGCACACCGACACCCCGGGAGAGCGGAGCACACCGACACCCCGGGAGAGCGGAGCACACCGACACCCCGGGAGAGCGGAGCACACCGACACCCCGGGAGAACGGAGCACACCGACACCCCGGGAGAACGGAGCACACCGACACCCCGGGAGAACGGAGCACACCGACACCCCGGGAGAGCGG
Organism: Anomaloglossus baeobatrachus; assembly: GCF_048569485.1. Classification (NCBI taxonomy): domain Eukaryota; kingdom Metazoa; phylum Chordata; class Amphibia; order Anura; family Aromobatidae; genus Anomaloglossus; species Anomaloglossus baeobatrachus. The sequence goes on along the minus strand of NC_134360.1, from coordinate 4,973,404 downwards.
AGCACACCGACACTGCACAGACTGCAGAACACACTGCACACAGCACAGACTGCAGGAGAGCAGAGCACACTGACACTGCACAGACTGCGGGAGAGCGGAGCACACCGACACCGCGGGAGAGCGGAGCACACCGACACCGCGGGAGAGCGGAGCACACCGACACCGCGGGAGAGCGGAGCACACCGACACCGCGGGAGAGCGGAGCACACCGACACCGCGGGAGAGCGGAGCACACCGACACCGCGGGAGAGCGGAGCACACCGACACCGCGGGAGAGCGGAGCACACCGACACAGCACAGACTGCAGAACACACTGCACACAGCACAGACTGCAGAACACACTGCACACAGCACAGACTGCAGAACACACTGCACACAGCACAGACTGCAGAACACACTGCACACAGCACAGACTGCAGAACACACTGCACACAGCACAGACTGCAGAACACACTGCACAGACTGCGGGAGAGCAGAGCACACTGACACTGCACAGACTGCGGGAGAGCAGAGCACACTGACACTGCGGGTAATGGGAGGGCAGTCACACAGCGCACCATACAGTCCTGCACACAGCAGCTGCACACTCACTTCCGGGTTCTGTGGAACGCACTCGTTGATTGGTTTCGTCTTACGCCTCTTCCTATTGGCTCATGCGGGCTCTGGTTTGATTAGTCAGGCCTGCAGCAGAGCTCGGTGCAGACACAGCGGCGGCCAGTGCTGCCCTCAGGAGACCGAATATACTGCACTATATACTGTACCTACGTAATGTATAATATACTGCACTATATACTGTATAATATACTGTACCTACATAATATATAATATACTGCACTATATACTGTACCTATATACTGTATAATATACTGTACTATATACTGTACCTATATAATATACTGCACTATATACTGTACCTATATAATATATAATATACTGCACTATATACTGTACCTATATAATATATAATATACTGCACTATATACTGTACTATATACTGTATAATATACTGTACTATATACTGTACCTACATAATGTATAATATACTGCACTATATACTGTACCTATATAATATATAATATACTGCACTATATACTGTACCTATATAATATATAATATACTGCACTATATACTGTACTATATACTGCACTATATACTGTACTATATACTGTACCTACGTAATGTATAATATACTGCACTATATACTGTATAATATACTGTACCTACATAATATATAATATACTGCACTATATACTGTACCTATATACTGTATAATATACTGTACTATATACTGTACCTATATAATATACTGCACTATATACTGTACCTATATAATATATAATATACTGCACTATATACTGTACCTATATAATATATAATATACTGCACTATATACTGTACTATATACTGTATAATATACTGTACTATATACTGTACCTACATAATGTATAATATACTGCACTATATACTGTACCTATATAATATATAATATACTGCACTATATACTGTACCTATATAATATATAATATACTGCACTATATACTGTACTATATACTGTATAATATACTGTACTATATACTGTACCTACATAATGTATAATATACTGCACTATATACTGTACCTATATAATATATAATATACTGCACTATATACTGTACCTATATAATATATAATATACTGCACTATATACTGTACCTACATAATGTATAATATACTGTACTATATACTGTACCTACATAATGTATAATATACTGCACTATATACTGTACCTATATAATATATAATATACTGCACTATATACTGTACCTATATACTGTATAATATACTGTACTATATACTGTACCTACATAATGTATAATATACTGCACTATATACTGTACCTATATAATATATAATATACTGCACAATATACTGTACCTATATAATATATAATATACTGCACTATATACTGTACCTACATAATATATAATATACTGCACTATATACTGTACCTATATACTGTATAATATACTGTACTATATACTGTACCTACATAATGTATAATATACTGCACTATATACTGTACCTATATAATATATAATATACTGCACTATATACTGTACCTATATAATATATAATATACTGCACTATATACTGCACCTATATACTGTATAATATACTGTACTATATACTGTACCTACATAATGTATAATATACTGCATAATATACTGTACCTATATAATATATAATATACTGCACTATATACTGTACCTATATAATATATAATATACTGCACTATATACTGTACTATATACTGTATAATATACTGTACTATATACTGTACCTACATAATGTATAATATACTGCACTATATACTCTACCTATATAATATATAATATACTGCACTATATACTGTACCTATATACTGTATAATATACTGTACTATATACTGTACCTACATAATGTATAATATACTGCACTATATACTGCACCTACATAATATATAATATACTGCACTATATACTGTACCTATATACTGTATAATATACTGTACTATATACTGTACCTACATAATGTATAATATACTGCACTATATACTGTACCTATATACTGTATAATATACTGTACTATATACTGTACCTACATAATGTATAATATACTGCACTATATACTGTACCTACATAATATATAATATACTGCACTATATACTGTACCTATATACTGTATATATACTGCACTATATACTGTACCTATATAATATATAATATACTGCACTATATACTGTACCTATATACTGTATAGTATACTGCACAATATACTGTACCTATATAATATATAATATACTGCACTATATACTGTACCTATATACTGTATAATATACTGCACTATTTACTGTACCTATATACTGTATAATATACTGCACAATATACTGTACCTATATAATATATAATATACTGCACTATATACTGTACCTATATAATATATAATATACTGCACTATATACTGTACTATATACTGTATAATATACTGTACTATATACTGTACCTACATAATGTATAATATACTGCACTATATACTGTACCTATATAATATATAATATACTGCACTATATACTGTACCTATATACTGTATAATATACTGTACTATATACTGTACCTACATAATGTATAATATACTGCACTATTTACTGTACCTATATAATATATAATATACTGCACTATATACTGTACCTATATACTGTATAATATACTGCACAATATACTGTACCTATATAATATATAATATACTGCACTATATACTGTACCTATATAATATATAATATACTGCACTATTTACTGTACCTATATAATATATAATATACTGCACTATATACTGTACCTATATAATATATAATATACTGCACTATTTACTGTACCTATATAATATATAATATACTGCACTATATACTGTACCTATATAATATATAATATACTGCACTATATACTGTACCTATATAATATATAATATACTGCACTATATACTGCACTATATACTGTATAATATACTGTACTATATACTGTACCTACATAATGTATAATATACTGCACTATATACTGTACCTATATAATATATAATATACTGTACTATATACTGTACCTATATAATATATAATATACTGCACTATATACTGTATAATATACTGTACTATATACTGTACCTACATAATGTATAATATACTGCACTATATACTGTACCTATATAATATATAATATACTGCACTATATACTGTACCTATATACTGTATAATATACTGTACTATATACTGTACCTACATAATGTATAATATACTGCACTATATACTGTACCTATATACTGTATAATATACTGTACTATATACTGTACCTACATAATGTATAATATACTGTACTATATACTGTACCTACATAATATATAATATACTGCACTATATACTGTACTATATACTGCACTATATACTGTACCTATATTTTTGGCAGATTATGGATCTAGACATATACTGTATAATAAGTGAAATCCGTGTAATATCAGTGATAGGATCTACCGCTCTGCTTGCTGTCAGTGAATAGGAACGCTCTTGTACACGAGGCTACAAATCACCACAGATGTTAGATTAGTACAGGCCGAGGGTTTTCTATGTTTGGATCTGGTTTGTGGCCAGAGCCATAATGGCTGGAATAACCCATAGTCACAAGATTAGAAACCAACGACCCAGACTTGTCTGCCTGAAAGGCCGTGGAGTTCTGCCCCGCACCTCCTAAGGGTCCAAAGATTAGGCTGCTAACACATCCAATCAGATAGTGCAAGCATGCAGATACAGGCAAGGGCGGAGACAGACAAGGGCGGAGACAAACAAGAGTGGAGACACACAAGGGCGGAGACACACAAGGGCGGAGACAGACAAGAGAGAGACAGACAAGGGCAGAAACAGACAAGGGCAGAGACAGACAAGGGCAGAGACAGACAAGGGCAAAGACAGACAAAGGCAGAGACAAGGGCGGAGACAGACAAGTGCAAAGACAGACAAAGGCAGAGACAGACAAGGGCAAAGGCAGAGACAGACAAGGGTGGAGACACACAAGGGCGGAGACAGACAAGAGAGAGACAGACAAGGGCAGAAACAGACAAGGGCAGAGACAGACAAGGGCAAAGACAGACAAAGGCAGAGACAAGGGCGGAGACAGACAAGTGCAAAGACAGACAAAGGCAGAGACAGACAAGGGCAGAGACAGACAAGGGCAGAGACGGACAAGGGCAAAGACAGACAAAGGCAGAGACAAGGGCGGAGACAGACAAGTGCAAAGACAGACAAAGGCAGAGACAGACAAGGGCAGAGACAGACAAGGGCAAAGGCAGTGACAGACAAGGGTGGAGGCAGGCAAGGGCGGAGACAGGCAAGGGCGGAGACAGGCAAGCGTCCAACATGTGGAGACAGACAAGGGCGGAGACAGACAAGGGTAGAGGCAGACAAGGGCGGAGACAGACAAGAGAGAGACAGACAAGGGCAGAGACAGACAAGGGCAGAGACAGACAAGGGCAAAGACAGACAAAGGCAGAGACAGACAAGGGCAGAGACAGACAAGGGCAAAGGCAGTGACAGACAAGGGTGGAGGCAGGCAAGGGCGGAGACAGGCAAGGGCGGAGACAGGCAAGCGTCCAACATGTGGAGACAGACAAGGGCAGAGGCAGACAAGGGCGGAGACAGACAAGAGAGAGACAGACAAGGGCAGAGACAGACAAGGGCAGAGACAGACAAGGGCAAAGGCAGTGACAGACAAGGGTGGAGGCAGGCAAGGGCGGAGACAGGCAAGCGTCCAACATGTGGAGACAGACAAGGGCGGAGACAGACAAGGGCAGAGGCAGACAAGGGCGGAGACGGGACAAGGGAAAAGACAGACAAGGGAAGAGACAGACAAGGGCAGAGACAGACAAGGGCAGAGACAGACAAGGGAGAGTCAGAGAAGTGCACAACATGTGGAAACATAAATCACAAGCACAAGCGGATGAATGCAGCAAGGGAAAAATCACAGCAACAGATAGGAGTAGGAAAGTCAAATGAGAAAACACAGAGAAAACAACACTAGGCTCTGCCTAATCCCTTATCTGCAGGGCTGGAACGCCTTAGTAGAAATCCGGATAGAAATATACTGAGCAGAGATGGCTGGAGAAGGAAAGCATAAATAGCCCCACCCGAGAGGTGATAGGACACAGAATGTAAGTGAGAACCAAAAGGAGAAAAGCAAAGCTAAAAGACCATCAGCATTTGGCCAGGGACTGACCAGACTGTGGCTCAACAGGTAAGGAAACTGACCCTGCAGCACAAGGTTACCAGATCATGTCCCAAACCCGAGGCACCACTGGACCCTCAGAAGTCATCATCCTCTGACGTTGCTGATGGAACTCTCTATATTTAAATGATCAGCCCTGCATGAGCATCAGTGCTTGGTGTGAACAGTCATCCTGTGCTGACAGAGGCCCTTTAATGATGATTTCAGAGTGGCAGCAGTTCTAACTTTTCTGCTCCCTAAGGAAACAATGGAAACTGACGTCCATCGCTGCAGTGCAATGTACAGTGAATAATCTCAATTCTGTCAATGATTTTTTAAGTTTTGCTGTAAGATATTCATTGCATGATTTAACTGACCAGTTAACATGACTCTCCAAGTCTATTCGATTACATTGATAACAAACTTTCATAGATATATCATGAACACATTACCAGAACCATCATCAGTACAGTAATAGAACACCAGAACCACCATCAGTACATAAATACAGCACCAGAACCATCATCCGTATATGAATACATCACCAGAACCATCAGCAATGCAATACAGCCATGCAACCATCATTAGTATATGAACACATCATCAGAACCACTATCAATAGAGTAATACAACACCAGAACCACCACCAGTACACAAATGCAGTACCAGAACCATCATTAGTACATGAATGCACCAGTGAAACCACCATTAGATTATGAATACAGCACCAGAACCATCAGTAGCACATGAATACAGCTATCGAAATCAGGACATGAACACATCATCATCAGTACAGAAATTACAACACCAGAACCATCATCAGTAGTTTAATAGCGCACAAGAACCATGATCAGTAAGTGACTACACCAATAGAACCACTATCAGTTCATGAATATGAACCGCCCCAGGGCCGTGGGGTACTCGGTTCTGGGTGTTGGTTAATGGGATTATGTCACGGGGGCCTGTGCCCAGTTCCGTGGCCCTGGTGGTCGCTGAAAGTCAATAAATAATAAAAAAAAAAAAAAAAAAGAAAATAATAAAGAAAAATAAATAAATAAAAGTATTTCGTGACGCCACCTACGGTTCCAGTATGGTTACTGGGGCTAAAAAAAGGGGAACCAGCACGATCTGAAATTGGCATGCATCATATAAAAAGTGAAAATTCACAAATTTATTCCAACTGTACTATAATAAAAAATGAGATTTTTAGCAAATAATTGATCAATTTTTTGAGCCACCCCTGCCAACGTCACGGCAAATCTCAATAGGGGGGTCCTACTCTACATTCTGTATTTCATGTGCCATGCGGCCTCCTAGATAAAGTTAAAAGCAGAACCATAATGGAGCACACATACCTGCAACCTGTATATAGCCGCTTCCATGTTGCAAAAAAGGCACTTGTGGATAGAGACCAGCCCAGGTCCCAGCATGTGGAGCAAGCCCTACACATACCAGGGCTATATCAGAACTGATCCTCCCAGTGTCAAACAGCAGCCATTGATAAAGGCGGACCAGATCCAAGAATGGTGCTTAATTAGCATTGCCTGTGGAAAGGGGTGAGGTAACTGAGTCTGAACAGCCACCAACAGGAGGAATACATTGCAAACCAAAATCAGGCGTGCATGGTATGGTGTTGGTCAGACACCAGATTTGTAGCATAACTACGGTCAAAACAGAGAAAAAAAAAAAAGAGAAAAAAAAAATGGCACATGAAATACAGAATATAGAGTAGGACCCCCCTATTGAGATTTGCCGTGACGTTGGCAGGGGTGGCTCAAAGAATTGATCAATTATTTGCTAAAAATCTCATTTATATTACAGTACAGTTGGAATAAATCTGTGAATTTGCACTTTTTATATGATGCATGCCATTTTCAGATCGTGCTGGCTCCCCTCTCTCTCTGGTTACTGGGGCTGCAGGTCAGACCTCTGGGGTGATGGTTAGGCAGCCAGTTGTTTACGCTTCCCGTAGGTGAACAGTTTTTAGGTAATCTGGGAACAGTTCAGGATCTCTGCACCAGGTCAGTTGTGTGGCCTCCCTGCTGCGCTGTGTTTCTCCTTGGTACTAGGCTGCCTGGAGCTATACCTTGTCCCTCTCACACTGTCTTCACCTGTATGGCAGGCGGCGGGAGCTTCTCTAAGGGGCACTGCTGTACTCACTGCGGTCCCTAAGCTCTGTGTAGCGGCTTTGCCTTCAGGTGCTGCTGCGGCCAGGAGATCTGCAGTCTCTCTGGCCCCCGGTCTTTATTGCTGGGCAGATTAGATCCCTCACAATCTCGGACGCCGGTGTCCGATAATCAGCGCTGTTCCTTGGGGATGAACCGGTCTGGCTCCACCTCCCCGGTCACTCCTCTTTTGCCTCACTCTTGATTCCTCAGGCGGTCACACAGTTACTTGTGCGGGCTAAGCACTGCCCTCTCCATGTTGATGTCTCCCCTCGCTCTCTGCTCGCACAGTCTCCTTTTCTCCAACCATCAACTGTCTCTCTGACTCCGCCTCCAAACCTGGCTTTAAAGGGGACCTCACCTGAACTCGACTTGTAGAGCTCCCCCTCCAGGCTTGAAGTGGAAATGTTGTATGTGGGATTACCTAATGTGGAGATCCTTCCCTGCCCAGGTACAGGTATATTTGTGGCAACTGAACCCTGGGGTGCCACATTCCCCCTTAGTTAAATTCAGTACTCCTGGACTGGAAACACAAACTTATAAAACATTAGGAACAATAAAGAGTAGTACAAAGTCTTAAAAAAATAAAAATTACAAAAACCAATAAAACAGAAAAATGCAGTCCTTCCGCTGCAAAATGTGAGTATGGTATATATAAGAATGTTTTTGACCACTACCAGTTCTGTGGTCCATTGGTCCATAAAAGTTCAAGAAGATGCAAAAGTTCATGCAAAAAGTCCTGCAGGCTCAACACGCTTGACGGTTACGGATTTACTTATAACTACTACACTTTCTATTTAATATTCTTCTATATAACGGGACGGGGGCTGACCAAAGTTGCTACGGTTAGACCTACGTAATGCCTGTGTCACAACTCGTCGGTGCAGTGTACTGGTACCTAGTGCTGGTGCTATGCGTGCACTATCTACTAGTCTGCATGAGGATCTACGCAATATTGGTATGCGTGAATGTTGTCTTAAGCGGGCTTTACACGCTACGACATCGCTAATGCGGAGTCGTTGGGGTCACGGAATTCGTGACGCACATCCGGCTGCATTAGCGATGCCGTTGCGTGTGACATCGATTAGCGATTTTGCATCGTTGCAAAACAGTGAAAAATCGCTAATCGGCGACACGGGGGTCCATTCCCAATTATCGTTACTTCAGCAGTAACGAGGTTGTTCCTCGTTCCTGCGGCATCACACATCGCTGCGTGTGACGCCGCAGGAGCGAGGAACGTCTCCCTACCTGCCTCCCGGCCGCTATGCGGAAGGAAGGAGGTGGGCGGGATGTTACGTCCCGCTCATCTCCGCCCCTCCGCTGCGATTGGGCGGCGGTTCAGTGACGTCGCTGTGACGCCGCACGGACCGCCCCCTTAGAAAGGAGGCGGTTCGCCGGTCACAGCGACGTCGCCGGACAGGTAAGTATGTGTGACGGCTCTGGGCGATGTTGTGCGCCACGGGCAGCGATATGCCCGTGTCGCGCAACAGATGGGGGCGGGTACCCACACTAGCGATATCGGGACCGATATCGCAGTGTGTAAAGTAGCCTTTAGTCTTACCATAGGACTGGCAGGTTCACCAATAGCAGGGTTCTCTGGTTCTACTGCGACAGGTAGTTCTTCTGAAATGTTGACCGGTTCTTCCAGTCTTTCTGGGACTTCTACTGGTTGAGCGCCAGTCAATAATGGTATAATTATGGCTCCATTGTACTGAGGCCAACTTTCAGGAAAATCACCAAGTACTGTTCTTATCATCTTCTCTTTCTTTTCCTCTTTAGGTTGAGGTATACAGGGGATTACTTCTTTTTGCTTCAACTGTTCAGGACATTTTTTAAGGTGGTCTCTAGAAACTGCCGCTGACGTTTTTCCCTTATCCTTGCTGATTAAGCAGATTTTCTTGTTGTCAAATTTAGAGGGCAATACTGTGTATGGTTCTGCTTCCCACTGGTCATCAAGCTTATGGGTCTTTCTTTTTCTTTTTAGAACCATCTCTCCAGGTATTAAAGGAGCAGCTGGTGCATTCTTGTTATAATCTTTCTCTTGCCTTTCTCTAATTTGGTCTAGGCTTCTTTCTACGCACTCCTGTACCTTTTTGTACTGCTCTTGGCGCTTAGTGTCCCAATCAGCTTCAGGTGAACTGGTTTCAGGAACAACAATTCCCATTTCTAAGTCAACTGATAACTTCCCGGGTCTTGCTCTCATCAAGTATGCTGGCGTGCAATTGGTGGAACTCACAGGGATGTTGTTGTACATGTCCACTAAATCATGTAACTTCTCTGGCCACATGCTTCTTTCTTCCAAGGGCAAGGTTTTTAACAGGTCTATAACAACCTGGTTCATTTTCTCACACATGCCGTTTGTCTGTGGGTGATTCGGTGTGGTTCGGATTTTCTTACATCCATACAGGTTGCAAAACTCCTGGAACACTTCAGCTTCGAATGCAGAATCTTGATCCGTCAACACCTGTTCCTGGTAGCCATGTGGTCTGCAGAAGTAGGCTTGAAAGGTTCTCGCTGCGGTTCTTGCTGTCAAGTCCTTTACAGGTACTACCACCAGAAACCGGGAATAGTGGTCCACCATAGTGAGGGCATACGTATAACCGGATCTACTGGGTGTCAATTTCACATGGTCCAAGGCTACAAGTTCCAGCGGCTGCTTGGTGACAATTGGTTGTAGTGGAGCTCTTTGACTGTCACGATGCTTTCTTCTCAGGTTGCATGGGCCACAGTTTCGGCACCAGTTCTCAATGGTAGTTCTCATGCCAACCCAATAGAATCTGTGGCGTAACAGTACCTCAAGCTTCTTCCACCCGAAGTGTCCTGCTCCGTCATGGTACGCCTCCAGCACCATCTGAACATCTCTCTTCGGTACCACTATTTGCCACACCCTCTCATAGGTTCGGGGGTTGATGTAATGTCTGCATAGCCTACCCCTGTAGATGAACAATCTTCTCTTTTCCTTCCACAGGTGTTGTGCTTCCGGTGGGGCATCTGGGCTAAGGGGCACTTTGCACACTGCGACATCGCAGGTGCGATGTCGGTGGGGTCAAATTGAAAATGACGCACTTCCGGCATCGCATGCGACATCGCAGTGTGTAAAGGCTGGATGATACGATTAACGAGCGCAAAAGCGTCGTAATCGTATCATCGGTGCAGCGTCGGCGTAATCCATGATTACGCTGACGCGACGGTCCGATGTTGTTCCTCGCTCCTGCGGCAGCACACATCGCTGTGTGTGAAGTCGCAGGAGCGAGGAACGTCTCCTACCGGCCTCACTGCGGCTTCCGTAGGATATGCGGAAGGAAGGAGGTGGGCAGGATGTTTACATCCTGCTCATCTCCGCCCCTCCGCTCTGATTGGCCGCCTGCCGTGTGACGTCGCAGTGACGCCGCACGACCCGCCCCCTTAACAAGGAGGCTGGTCGCCGGCCACAGGGACGTCGCACGGCAGGTGAGTGTGTGTGTGAAGCTGGCGTAGCGATAACTTTCGCTACGCCAGCTATCACCACATATCGCTGCTGCGACGGGGGCGGGGACTATCGCACTCGACATCGCAGCATCGGCCTGCGATGTCGTAGTGTGCAAAGTGCCCCTAAGACTTGAGTCTGGTTGGATTATTAGCTCTTTAACTAGGCAAACAGCCGGATCGCTGTCTTGCGTTTCCTCCCACCCGTGGTAAGGTAACGGGTTCAGCGTGGCCTCTTGGCGTTTGCCTTTAACACCTTGGTTACACTGGGATGCACTGTTGCGGTGAAAAGCCGGCAGCTCTATCTCTTCTAGCTCATCCGAGTCTTCTCCTGCATCTGGTAAATGGGGCATTCTCGACAATGCATCAGCGTTAGCGTTTTTGCGGCCTGCCCAATATTTGATGGTGAAGTCATAGTTTGACAACCGGGCCATCCATCGCTGCTCTAGTGCACCTAGTTTTGCGGAGTCCAAGTGAGTAAGCGGGTTGTTATCCGTAAATATGGTAAACTTCGCAGATGCCAGGTAGTGCTTGAATCGTTCAGTGACGGCCCAGATTAAGGCCAGGAATTCCAGCTTGAACGAACTGTAGTTTTCTGGGTTTCTCTCAGTAGGACGGAGCTTCCTGCTTGCAAAGGCAATTACACGTTCTTTGCCATTCTGCACCTGCAACACCACAGCTCCCAATTCCACATTACTGGCATCTGTGTACAGCACGAATGACAGATTATAATCAGGGTAGGCCAGGATTTCCTCACCGGTCAGGGCCCACTTCATGTGCTTGAAAGAGTCTTCTTCTTTCTCACCCCATTCAAACGGAGGGCCGGAAGTCTTGCCCTTTTTGGTCTGGCCTACCAGGAGATCTTGCAAAGGCGCCGCTATTTTCGTGAAGTCCTTTATGAACCTCCTGTAGTATCCTACCAGCCCCAAGAACTGACGCACCTCTTTGACAGTTGTTGGCTTTGGCCAGTCTCTGATAGGAGTGACCTTTTCAGGGTCTGGTGCCACACCATCCGCACTGACCACATGCCCAAGATACTGAACCTTCGGCTTCAGCAAATGGCATTTTGAAGGCTTTAGTTTCATACCAAACTTTGACAATGCTTCAAACACCTCGGCCAGGTGCTCCAGATGTTCCTCATACGTCTTGGAATACACAATGACGTCATCAAGATATATCAGTACAGTCTCGAAGTTTCGGTGCCCCAGGCAACACTCCATCAGCCTTTGGAACGTGCCGGGTGCATTGCAGAGTCCAAACGGCATGCTGTTGAACTCACACAGACCCATCGGCGTCGTGAATACGGTCTTCTCTCGATCTTCTTCTGCCATGGAAACCTGCCAATACCCACTGGTAAGATCTAAGGTGGAAAAGAAATTAGCAGCTTTCAGTGCAGCAAGTGATTCCTCAATGCGGGGCAACGGGTAAGCATCCTTGTGTGTTATGCAGTTTATCTGCCTACAGTTAGGTCCAGAAATCTTTGGCCAGTGACACAGTTTTCGCGAGTTGGGCTCTGCATGCCACCACATTGGATTTGAAATGAAATCTCTACAACAGAATTCAAGTGCAGATTGTAACGTTTAATTTGAAGGTTTGAACAAAAATATCTGATAGAAATTGTAGGAATTGTGCACATTTCTTTACAAGCACTACACATTTTAGGAGGTCAAAAGTAATTGGACAAATAAACCAAACCCATACAAAATATTTTTATTTTCAATATTTTGTTGCGAATCCTTTGGAGGCAATCACTGCCTTAAGTCTGGAACCCATGGACATCACCAAACGCTGGGTTTCCTCCTTCTTAATGCTTTGCCAGGCCTTTACAGCCGCAGCCTTCAGGTCTTGCTTGTTTGTGGGTTTTTCCGTCTTACGTCTGGATTTGAGCAAGTGAAATGCATGCTCAATTGGGTTAAGATCTGGTGATTGACTTGGCCATTGCAGAATGTTCCACTTTTTTGCACTCATGAACTCCTGGGTAGCTTTGGCTGTATGCTTGGGGTCATTGTCCATCTGTACTATGAAGCGCCGTCCGATCAACTTTGCGGCATTTGGCTGAATCTGGGCTGAAAGTATATCCCGGTACACTTCAGAATTCATCCGGCTACTCTTGTCTGCTGTTATGTCATCAATAAACACAAGTGACCCAGTGCCATTGAAAGCCATGTATGCCCATGCCATCACGTTGCCTCCACCATGTTTTACAGAGGATGTGGTGTGCCTTGGATCATGTGCCGTTCCCTTTCTTCTCCAAACTTTTTTCTTCCCATCATTCTGGTACAGGTTGATCTTTGTCTCATCTGTCCATAGAATACTTTTCCAGAACTGAGCTGGCTTCATGAGGTGTTTTTCAGCAAATGTAACTCTGGCCTGTCTATTTTTGGAATTGATGAATGGTTTGCATCTAGATGTGAACCCTTTGTATTTACTTTCATGGAGTCTTCTCTTTACTGGTGACTTAGAGACAGATACACCTACTTCACTGAGAGTGTTCTGGACTTCAGTTGATGTTGTGAACGGGTTCTTCTTCACCAAAGAAAGTATGCGGCGATCATCCACCACTGTTGTCATCCGTGGACGCCCAGGCCTTTTTGAGTTCCCAAGCTCACCAGTCAATTCCTTTTTTCTCAGAATGTACCCGACTGTTGATTTTGCTACTCCAAGCATGTCTGCTATCTCTCTGATGGATTTTTTCTTTTTTTTCAGCCTCAGGATGTTCTGCTTCACCTCAATTGAGAGTTCCTTAGACCGCATGTTGTCTGGTCACAGCAACAGCTTCCAAATGCAAAACCACACACCTGTAATCAACCCCAGACCTTTTAACTACGTCATTGATTACAGGTTAACGAGGGAGACGCCTTCAGAGTTAATTGCAGCCCTTAGAGTCCCTTGTCCAATTACTTTTGGTCCCTTGAAAAAGAAAAGGCTATGCATTACAGAGCTATGATTCCTAAACCCTTTCTCCGATTTGGATGTGAAAACTCTCATATTGCAGCTGGGAGTGTGCACTTTCAGCCCATATTATATATATAATTGTATTTCTGAACATGTTTTTGTAAACAGCTAAAATAACAAAACTTGTGTCAGTGTCCAAATATTTCTGGACCTAACTGTATAGTCAACGCACATCCTCATTGTGCCATCTTTCTTTCTTACCAGGACAAGTGGGGCTGACCAGGGGCTACAACTATCTCTAATAACCCCAGCTTCCTTCATTTCCCGTAACAGATCTTTAGCACACTGATAGTGAGCTGGTGGGATAGGCCTGTATCTCTCTTTTATAGGTGGATGGTCTCCCGTGGGTATGCGATGGTGTACCCCTTTTATCCGCCCAAAGTCTAATGGATGCTTACTAAAGACCCATTCATATTCCTTCACCACCCGATAAACTCCGTGCCTTTGGTAAGAAGGGGTGGAATCAGTGCCGACATGCAGCTTCTGACACCAGTCCTCCAGCTGTCCCTTGGATCTGTTGTCCTTTGCCTGGTCGGACGGGGTCAAGGATTCCACTGCCTGAATTGAGTTGTTGTTGACAGTGAACAACTTGGCAACAGTAGCATATCTGGGTAGCTTGACCTCTTCCTCTCCACAGTTTAAAACTCGTACAGGTACCCTCCCTTTGCGTACATCAACTATCCCCCTGGCTGTCAGGACTGTGGGCCTACTATCTGAGTACATGGGCTCTACCATTGCCTGGTAATCCCGCCCTCTGAGGCCTATAGCTGTCCGACACCAAATCATCACTTCACTTCTTGGGGGTAACACAATAGGGAATGGGTCGCTTACCCGTACACTGCCGATTTCTCCACCAGACAACTCTACCTGTTGTCTCTGCAGAAGGGCCTTGATTTCTTTCTGTAGGACCCTCTGCTGCCCGATGCTGGCAGTTTCTGCAACCTGCTGGAGCAAGAAAAGAACTTCTCCTAGACAATTTTCAACAACATTAGTACCTAATATCATTGTTGGATTTCTTTTACGACAATCAGTATCCACCACAATAAGTCCTTGGCCCTTTAGCTCCTCCCTCCTGTTAGGGCCAGGTGGACAGGCGGACCCAGGAGGTGGATCCACTGGGCCGAACACCTTACTGAAGGCAAGGGGTCCGGTAGCCGGAGCACTACGGGTAGCAGGACAGTCCGTGCAAAAGAGTGGAATGGAGAAGTCCCTGGGACCACGGAGTCACTGATGGTAGTCCGGGTGACGGAGCTCAGGTTCGGAGGCCGAGATGTTGTCAGGCAGAGTCCGGAACCGATGGAGCGAGAGGACGGGTCACCACAGGGATCAGAGATGGTACGGACTGACGGGATGGCAGATAGTCAGCGTTTGGGGTTCGGGAATCGGCAGGACCGGATGGCGAGGCAGGAGCGGCTCTAGAAGAGAGATAGGTAAGTATATCACAGAGACACAAGGAGACCTGACTCCTAGCTTAGGAAACACGAAGAACAGGCCCCGCCCACTTGGACATTAAACCCCTTTATACCCTGTACCTGTGTGTTCAATATCCTGTCTGTAGACGCTGGCCCTTTAAGAAAGGGTCAATGACCGCGCGCGCGCCCTAATGCGCATGCGCGAGGCCCGGGTGCCAGAAGCCAAGGCAGGAAGCGGCGAACAGGAGGCAGGGGAGCCGGGCTGGAGCGAAGCTGCCGGCGGACGCTGGGAGCGGGGACCGGGACGCCTGGGGATCATAGGTGAGGAGGCCTGGAGGCTGTGGAGCGGGGGACGCCGGACAGAGGAGCCGGGGAGCGAGCCAGGGAAGCCGGGGAGCGTGGCAGGGGAGCCGGGGAGCTGGACAGGGGACCCGGGGAGCGTGACACCTCCCCACCTTTATCGTCACCTCCTTGTACCCTACTTGTGATACTGGCTGTCCATTAGCAGCATATATAGCAAGGTCTGGGTCTGGGCGAGTGAGCTCAGAATTGGCCCAAAATCTTTTGTAAAGGATATGCGGGATCGTCGTCACCTGTGAGCCAGTGTCCAATAGAGCAAGTGTGGGAATGCCATCTAGCACGATAGATAGGAATGGTCGTCCTCCCACATATCTATCGCGCCAGTTCGATGGGCCTGGTTGTTTTATTCCTGGTGGTCGGCCCGCTGCCCCAGGAGTCGCTGGTTTAAAGGACATGACCTGGCAAAGTGGCCCGCCTCGTTACAACGGCGGCAGATAGGTTGTCCTGACGAGTCGTAGCGGTCGTTGGGTCTTCCTCTGGGCGGTAGGTTCCTCCTTCCTCGCATCCACGGGATGTCCTCAGGGCTGTCAGCCAACTGGATCCTCTCCGACGACTGTGGTTTCTCCTGGAGTTGCATGGCCTTTAGGAGCATGGCCACATCTTTTGTCAGCTGCTGTACCTGGGAACGCAAGTCATCAGAGGCACCAGGTATTACAGTCTGTCCATTGATTTCTGCTGGAGTTAAGGAAAGGGACGCCACCTCTGAGGGAGAGGTGATGGCTTGCCGCGGTTGAGGTGCAGGGTCTGTAGTCACAGGGACTCGCAGTGCTCTAATGGCCTGGTTCTTCAGAGTTACAAAGTCTAAACTCGGATGCTCCATGACCCATAGACGCAGCTGTGTTTGATGAATTGGTGAATGTAGCCCCTCAAGAAACTGTTCAATTAACATTTTATCTTCCTCTCGTGCACTTTCAGGGTCTACCTGCTTTACAGCCCGCAGCGCCTCCTGAAGGTTCAATGCATAATCCCGTATGCTATCCTGCGTATGCTATCCTGCGTATGCTATCCTGCGTATGCTATCCTGCGTATGCTATAATGCGTATGCTATCCTGCGTATACTATCCTGCGTATGCTATCCTGCGTATGCTATCCTGCGTATGCTATAATGCGTATGCTATCCTGCGTATGCTATCCTGCGTATGCTATCCTGCGTATGCTATAATGCGTATGCTATCCTGTGTATACTATCCTGCGTATGCTATCCTGCGTATGCTATCCTGTGTATGCTATCCTGCGTATACTATCCTGCGTATACTATCCTGCGTATGCTATCCTGCGTATGCTATCCTGTGTATGCTATCCTGCGTATGCTATCCTGCGTATGCTATAATGCGTATGCTATCCTGTGTATACTATCCTGCGTATGCTATCCTGCGTATGCTATCCTGCGTATACTATCCTGCGTATACTATCCTGCGTATGCTATCCTGCGTATGCTATCCTGTGTATGCAATCCTGCGTATGCTATCCTGCGTATGCTATCCTGCGTATGCTATCCTGCGTATGCTATAATGCGTATGCTATCCTGCGTATGCTATAATGCGTATGCTATCCTGCGTATGCTATCCTGCGTATGCTATCCTGCGTATGCTATCCTGCGGTCTTTGTGTGCAGTTGTAAAACCTCATTCTTAGCTCAGCTACAGTACGAGTTTCAAATGCAGCTTTTAAATTAGCAAATATCTGGGTTATTGTCCTTTTATCTGCATTCAGCCAGGATTTAACATCTCGCTCTGCTGCACCCGTCAGCTGCCCCAGCAAAACAGACACTTTTTGCTTGTCAGTCATAGAGTATATATCCAGGAAATTGCACATCATTTCTCTAAATTCAGCTAGGGTATTGGGCTCCCCAGCATATTGCGGTAACCATGCCGCCCCTGGGACATACAGCAGAGCAAGCGGCATGATCGGGGCTACAGCTTCAGGTGCTGCAGCTGCTCCAGCGGCATCAGCATCGCCTGGCATCTCCATCCTCGCTGTGGCGCAGTTAGTTTTTCAAATGCTCAAAATGGCGGCAAAGTTCAGTTATTATTAAACAGTTTTCAAGGCACACGTTACCCAGGGTTACTGGGCCTTGTCCAGATCCTGTTCGTGACGCCAAAAGCTGACCCGCCCCAGGGCCGTGGGGTACTCGGTTCCGGGTGTTGGTTAATGGGATTATGTCACGGGGGCCTGTGCCCGGTCCCGTGGCCCTGGTGGTCGCTGAAAGTCAATAAATAATAAAAATAAAAAAAATAAAATAAAAAAAAAAATAATAAAGAAAAAAATAAATAAATAAATGTATTTTGTGACGCCACCTACGGTTCCAGTATGGTTACTGGGGCTGCAGGTCAGACCTCTGGGGTGATGGTTAGGCAGCCAGTTGTTTACGCTTCTCGTAGGTGAAGCGGGGTCCCCAGGGCAGTTTTAGTAGTACACAGATATGGCGGTTTTTCTTCACAGCCTTTTCAACTGTCACTTTAGTGCAGCAGCCTATGGCTCCTCAGATGAAGAAATAAAGTGCGTCACACCAATTCATTAACCAGATTTTACTTGCAGGTGTTAAAAAGGGGTTCAGTTTCTGATGTTACAGTTTTTGGGCAATCTGGGAACAGGTCAGGATCTCTGCACCAGGTCAGTTGTGTGGCCTCCCTGCTGCGCTGTGTTTCTCCTTGGTACTAGGCTGCCTGGAGCTATACCTTGTCCCTCTCTCACTGTCTTCACCTGTATGGCAGGCGGCGGGAGCTTCTCTGAGGGGCACTGCTGTACTCACTGCGATCCCTAAGCTCTGTGTAGCGGCTTTGCCTTCAGGTGCTGCTGCGGCCAGGAGATCTGCAGTCTCCCTGGCCCCCGATCTTTATTGATGGGCAGATTAGATCCCTCACAATCTCGGACGCCGGTGTCCGATAATCAGCGCTGTTCCTTGGGGATGAACCGGTTTGGCTCCACCTCCCCGGTCACTCCTCTTTTGCCTCACTCTTGATCCCTCAGGCGGTCACACAGTTACTTGTGCGGGCTAAGCACTGCCCTCTCCATGTTGATGTCTCCCCTCACTCTCTGCTCGCACAGTCTCCTTTTCTCCAACTGTCAACTGTCTCTCTGACTCCGCCTCCAAACCTGGCTTTAAAGGGGACCTCACCTGAACTCGACTTGTAGAGCTCCCCCTCCAGGCTTGAAGTGGAAATGTTGTATGTGGGATTACCTAATGTGGAGATCCTTCCCTGCCCAGGTACAGGTATATTTGTGGCAACTGAACCCTGGGGTGCCACAAATACAGCACCAGAATCATGATCAGTACATGAACATGATCAGTACATGAATACATTATCAAAACCATCATCAGTACATGAATACAGCACCAGAACCATCATTTGTTATGCATCTGGGTTCAAACCCGTAACCCTGTGCTTAGTGATCGGTTAATCTGTCTGAGGAGCCACTGCAGATACATCTTTTCTGTGAGTCTTTATTATCTGTTATCTTTGCGTTAGTCTTTTAGGTTAACAGATATTTTTACTTATTCCTTTAACTGTCTAATCACCTTTTGGGTGCAGCTATATATACCTGCTGGTGATATTCACATTTGGATGTCCAGTCATACTGCCAATTATTTATGCAAGCCAGTGATAGACCAGCCGGGGTTTATCTCTCTGGGGTTTATCTCTCTGTGATTTATCTATCTCTCTGAGGTTTATCTCTCTGGGGTTTATCTCTCTGGGGTTTATCTCTCTTTCTGGGGTTTATCTCTCTTTCTGGGGTTTATCTCTCTGGGGTTTATCTCTCTGGGGTTTATTTATCTCTCCGGGGTTTATCTCTCTGGGGTTTATCTCTCTGGGGTTTATCTCTCTGGGGTTTATCTCTCCGGGGTTTATCTCTCTGGGGTTTATCTCTCTGGGGTTTATCTATCTCTCCGGGGTTTATCTCTCTGGGGTTTATCTCTCTGGGGTTTATCTATCTGTCTGGGGTTTATCTATCTCTCTGGGGTTTATCTATCTCTCTGGGGTTTATCTTTCTCTCTGGGGTTTATCTTTCTCTCTGAGGTTTATCTCTCTGGGGTTTATCTATCTCTCTGGGGTTTATCTATCTCTCTGGGGTTTATCTTTCTCTCTGAGGTTTATCTCTCTGGGGTTTATCTCTCTGGGGTTTATCTCTCTGGGGTTTATCTCTCCGGGGTTTATCTCTCTGGGGTTTATCTCTCTGGGGTTTATCTATCTCTCTGGGGTTTATCTTTCTCTCTGGGGTTTATCTCTCTGAGGTTTATCTCTCTGGGGTTTATCTCTCTGGGGTTTATCTCTCTGGGGTTTATCTCTATGAGGTTTATCTATCTGGGGTTTATCTCTCTGGGGTTTATCTCTCTGGGGTTTATCTCTCTGGGTTTTATCTCTCTGGGTTTTATCTCTCTGGGGTTTATCTCTCTGGGTTTTATCTCCCTGGGGTTTATCTCCCTGGGGTTTATCCTTCTCTCTGGGGTTTATCTCTCTGGAGTTTATCTCTCTGGGGTTTATCTCTTTGGGGTTTATCTCTTTGGGGTTTATCTCTCTGGGGTTTATCTCTCTGGGGTTTATCTCTCTGGGTTTTATCTCCCTGGGGTTTATCTCCCTGGGGTTTATCCTTCTCTCTGGGGTTTATCTCTCTGGAGTTTATCTCTCTGGGTTTTATCTCCCTGGGGTTTATCTCTCTGGGTTTTATCTCCCTGGGGTTTATCTCTCTGGGGTTTATCTCTCTGGAGTTTATCTCTCTGGGGTTTATCTCTTTGGGGTTTATCTCTTTGGGGTTTATCTCTCTGGGGTTTATCTCTCTGGGGTTTATCTCTCTGGGTTTTATCTCCCTGGGGTTTATCTCCCTGGGGTTTATCCTTCTCTCTGGGGTTTATCTCTCTGGGGTTTATCTCTCTGGGGTTTAGCTCTTCTGTTTGCAGTTCAGCAGCAGGCCACATACCCTCTAGCACTGTGTAAAGAGGGCGAGTGCAGCATCAATATCCACAGGAGAATACAAGGTCGAACTTCAAAAAATCAATGTATACAAAACACATGGTGAATAAAACAAGTAGACTCTGTGCGTTTCGGACCTTGCTGTCCTCAGTGATGATCTGTACATACAATGACGGCCGGGATTACATAGTGTAACACAGGAGATAATGCCATGGTCTGCACAATCACAGCTGTGGAAAAACGGGATAAAAGTGCAGTTAATTAATACAAATAGAACAGATCACTGTATATGCTTACACCCGTGGGATTTCTAGTCTTTAATGTCTCTTTGCGATGTATCATTTTCTGTAAATCACCGCCTCGTTTTGGTAATCTGATTTTTTTTTATGGCGTTTTCCCTAAAAGAGCTCAGATCCCCCTTTCTGTTGATGTGAGCCGTCTGAGAAGCCACTATACGGCTCATGTCTCCGCAAATTCAGTGTTGATGTTTAAATATTAATTGGATTTCATTTCAGTCTGACGGTCAAATCACTTTCCTTGTTCGGTGCAATAAGAGTGAATTATAAGAGTGAATTATAAGAGTGAATTATAAGCGTGAATTATAGCGGATGATGGCTGATTCTTTTCTGTTTGTGCAGGAATTGTGCAGGCATGTCATACCCCCTCGCTGCCAGCAGAGGGCGCTGTGATCCGTGTCCTTCGCTCATCAGTGAGGCCGGGTATTCTGCAGCTCATCTCTTACAGACGAGTTCTCTTCGTAGGTGCAGAGTTAAGGGGGCTTTACACGTAGCGACATCACTAGTGATATCGCTAGTAAGCGTACCCGCCCCCGTCATTTGTGCGTCACGGGCAAATCGCTGCCCGTGGTGCACAATATCGCTAGTGCGCATCGCACTTTACTTACCTTACAAACGACGTCGCTGTGGCCGCCGAACAACCTCTTCTTTAAGGGGGCGGTTCGTTCGGCTTCACAGCGACGTCACCCAGTAAAAGACCAATAGAAGCGGAGGGGCGGAGAGAAGCTGCAGGATCGTCGCTCCCACCTCGTTGCCGGAGGACGCAGGTACGGTGTTGTTCGTCGTTCCTTGGGTGTCACACGTAGCGATGTGTGCGGCCCCAGGAACGACGAACAACCTGCGTCCAGAACGAGCAACGATATTATGGAAATGAACGACGTGTAAACAATCAACGATTAGGTGAGTATTTCTGATCGTTAGCGGTTGCTCGGAAGTGGTACACGCAATGACGTCGCTAACAAGAACGGATGTACGTCACGAATTCCGTGACCCCAACGACACTTCGTTAGCGATGTCGCTGCGTGTAAAGCGGCCTTTAGTTTGACAAATCATTAGAGAATATTTCCCAAAGCCTTAACTGAGTTCAATTCTCCCAAACAATAAACTGTGGTTGGGGAGAGAGGTGGGGAGATATGGGGGGAAGAAAGTGAGAGGACGCGGGGGGGACATGGGGGGGAGGAGGTGGGGGGACATGGGGTGAGGAGATGTGGGGGAACATAGGAGGGGAGAGGACACGGGGGGATATAGGGGGAGGAGGTGAAGGGATGTCTGGGGACATGGGGGAAGGAGGGGAGAGGACATAGGGGGGAGGGGAGAGGATGTGGGGGAGGAGGTGAGGGGATGTGAGGGTATGGGAGGAGGAGGGGAGAGGACATAGGGGGGAGGGGAGAGAATGTGGGGGTAGGAGGTGGGGGGACATGGTGTGAGGAGATGTGGGGGAACATGGGAGGAGGGGAGAGGATGCAAGGGGATATGGAGGGAGGAGGTGAAGGGATGTGGGGGGGAGGAGGGGAGAGGATGTGGGGGGAGGAGATGAGCGGATGTGGGGGGATGGGAGGAGGAGGGGAGAGGACATAGGAGGGAGGGGAGAGGATGTGGGGGGACATAGGGGGAGGACATGGTGAGGGGATGTGGGGGGAGGAGATGAGGGGATGTGGGGGGATGGGAGGAGGAGGGGAGAGGACATAGGGGGGAGGGTAGAGGATGTGGGGGGGAGGTGAGGGGGATGTGGGGGGATATAGGGGGAGGACGGGAGAGGACATGGTGAGGGGATGTGGGGTGATGGGGGGAGGAGGGGAGAGGACATAGGGGGGAGGAGAGAGGAGGTGGGGGAGAGGGTTTGCTTTCCTCTCCATTAGCCAGATGACCAGTGATGTTCATGCATTATAACGTTAGCCTCCACCTAACAATCTGCATTAATGTCAGCTTTCACGTGCTGGTGTCCCGATTGCAGAGCTGACACTTTATTCCCAAAGTCCTGGCGCCCTGTACACATGGCAATCCGCTATCCCCAAAACGATGCCTTCCCCTCATGCACAACTGCAGCACAAACCACTGCAACACAGTGCCAACCATTACACCGATAAACACGACCATAGAAATGCAAACCATTGATCCTGTAAGTAAATGGCATATTGTCCTGAGAGGCGCAGCGGTGTGACCTCATGATGCCACCACATCACCATCAGGCGTGACCGCAGCCTTCTTCTGCCTCCTTATTCCCTTTATCTGGCTCTGTGTGAGGTCCGGTAGGGATTGTGCTACTTCCATTACGAGCCTGATTTCATGGTGCGTTGATATCGCCGCCGGCCGGATGTTCCCTTTGTCTTTGTCTTCGTCCACTTCCCTGAAAAGGTCCTGTCACCAGGTAGAAAGTGACCACTTCTTTTATCTCATTTTATTCCTGCTGCCCCCGAGCATTCTGTTGTCTTTAATCCACCATGTTTTCAGAGATATGGACCTTCTTATTTAGTGCTTGTGTGGGGCCCCTGAACATATCAGGGTGCCACAGGGTACTGCAATCCTTCCCCAGGGTGCAGGGCCTACCCCCATGGTTCCAGGTTCCCAATAACCGGTGTCACCTCCATCAGCACTACAAATCCCAACCACACCTCACATCATGATGACCTGTCAGACATACCAGTGGGATGGTCTAGATGGAGTAGGGTTACCACCTAGGGGTCAGGCAGACTGGTGGGAGGGAGGAAGTGAAGAGTCAGTTGAGTAGTAGCCCTCAGAGAGTGAGGAGCTGGAGTAGTAGCTCCCAGGGAGGCGACAGGTTGGGTTGCAGATGGTGGTCCGGGACCACAGGAGTCGAGGACCGGTGTCAGCGACATTGGAAAGGGTGCGACGGGCATAGCCTAGGAGGATTGTTGGCACCAGAACCCCAAAAGAACCGACCGGTACTGAGCATGGCGGGGTCCAGGACCCTAGGTCAGGAGCAGGTTTATCCGTCCTGATAATTAACCTGGGAGGGAGAGTATCTTCACGAACTTCCCTAAGAGCTCAGAGATTGAAGGCATCAGCACAGTGCGGGGGATAGGGTTTCCCAGAAAAGCAGCCCACTGAAACCCCAAGTGCCAGCCATCAAGAGCACAGCTGCCATACACACGGGTAGCAGGGCCCCAACAGCTTCACACCAAGGGGCCACAACGAACACTAAAACTGTGCACGGAGGCAAAGGCCCGGACTATCAAGTGACACCGGTGGGAGCGGACACCTGGACGGGTTCCCCTGTAGTGAATGGATGCACAGAGACTCTGGTTTATCTTCACTGTGAGTGTCTTCTTTGTAATCCTCATCCTGCACCATGACTACCCACAGTGAGTGCCCTGCTCCCCTGCACCCTGCGCTACCCAGCATTCACCAAAACCCCAGAGGACAGGGCCATCCCTACCTGCGGAGTCACTGACACCTTGCTGCCCCACGCCATCTGCCCTGGTACTCCCTTCGGCAGCGGCGGTACTCCCATTACCGAAACCCGCGGGTGGCGTCACGAACATTTATCCCTTGTAAATATCCCCTTATATTTGAGTGGCCGCAAGCCCCCAGATCCGGAGACCCTCGAGCCACAGCAACCCCTGGATCCGAGCAGTTCGACTACTGCAGGGGCGGCACACTTATTTTTATTATCTTTCCAACAGGGCATGGCTAGCAGGGTAATAATGCAGAGCAGCCTAAAGACCCGCCCCTGAGGATCCTGTGAGCCACAACCTCTTATAAAGACTACAAATTTGCACAGAAGCAAAAGGCCCAGATTTCTGGAACTTTGTGGGAGACATAAAAAAACAGAGGAGAACAGCGAAAATAAAATAAGAGAAGAAACCGGCTACGTCTAATCTGGTTAATGTGTGAGGCTGGAACATGGTGGGCCTGGTGATGGGGCATTTATTATGAGAAGTAAACTGAGGAACATGGTAGGCAGAGCAGACAAACCTCAGATTTAGGGTTGAGCCAAATATCTAAGTATGTGGACAGCCAGGTTTTCCCCTAATGGCAGGCTTTGGGGAGATAAGTTTTGAAGCTTTGACATACATTCTTGTTCTTGGGAGACGTTTTGCAGTGAGTAATTTCCCTCCTCCAGTGTATGGAGGAGATGTCTGGCAGCGGGTCAATTCCAGTGTATGGAGGAGATGTCTGGCAGCGGGTCACTTCTGGTGTATACAGGAGATGTCTGGCAGCGGGTCACTTCTGGTGTATGCAGGAGATGTCTGGCAGCGGGTCACTTCTGGTGTATGGAGGAGATGTCTGGCATCGGGTCACTTCCGGTGTATGCAGGAGATGTCTGGCAGCGGGTCACTTCCTGCTTCCGGTGTATGGAGGAGATGTCTGGCATCGGGTCACTTCCGGGGTATGCAGGAGATGTCTGGCAGTGGGTCACTTCCTTCTTCCGGTGTACGGAGGAGCTGTCTGGCAGCGGGTCACTTCCTGCTTCCGGTGTATGGAGGAGATGTCTGGCAGCGGGTCACTTCTGGTGTATGCAGGAGATGTCTGGCAGTGGTTCACTTCCTTCTTCCGGTATACGGAGGAGATGTCTGGCAGCGGGTCACTTCCCTCTTCCGGTGTATGGAGGAGATAGCCGGCAGTGGGTCACTTCCCTCTTCCGGTGTATGGAGGAGATGTCTGGCAGTGGGTCACTTCACTCTTCCGGTGTATGGAGGAGATAGCCGGCAGTGGGTCACTTCCCTCTTCCGGTGTATGGAGGAGATGTCTGGCAGTGGGTCACTTCACTCTTCCAGTGTATGAAGGAGATAGCCGGCAGCGGGTCTCTTCCTTCTTCTGGTATATGGAGGAGATGTGCAGCATGGGGTCACTTCCCTCTTCCGGTGTATGTAGGAGATGTCTGGAAGTGGGTCACTTCCCTCTTCCAGTGTATGGAGGAGAGAGCCGGCAGTGGGTCACTTCGCTCTTCCAGTGTATGGAGGAGATGTTTGGCAGCGGGTCACTTCCCTCTTCCAGTGTATGGAGGAGATAGCCGGCAGCGGGTCACTTCCTTCTTCCAGTATATGGAGAAGATGTCTGGCAGCGGGTCACTTGCTTCTTCTGGTGTATGGAAGAGATGGTTGACAGTGGGTCACTTCCTTCTTCTGTTGTATGGAGGAGATGTCTGGCAGCGGGTAACTTCCCTCTTCCGGTGTATGGAGGTGATGTCTGGCAGTGGGTCACTTCCTTCTTCCGGTGTATGGAGGAGATGTCTGGCAGTTGGTCACTTCCTTCTTCTGGTGTATGGAGGAGATGTTGGCAGTGGTTCACTTCCTTCTTCTGGTGTATGGAGGAGATGGCTGGCAGTGGGTCACTTCCCTCTTCCGGTGTATGGAGGAGATGTTTGGCAGCGGGTCATTTCCTTCATCCGGTGTATGGAGGAGATATTTGGCAGTGGGTCACTTCCTTCTTCTGGTGTATGGAGGAGATGTTTGGAAGCCGGTCACTTCCCAATCTGGTGTATGGAGATGTTTGGCAGTGGGTTACTTCCTTCTTCCAGTGTATGGAGGAGATGTCTGGCAGCCGGTCACTTCCCTCTTCTGGTGTATGGAGATGTTTGGCAGTGGGTCACTTCTCTCTTCTGGTGTATGGAGGAGATGTTTGGCAGCCAGTCACTTCCCTCTTCTGGTGTATGGAGATGTTTGGCAGTCGGTCACTTCCCTCTTCTGGTGTATGGAGATGTTTGGCAGTGGGTCACTTCTCTCTTCTGGTGTATGGGGATGTTTGGCAGTGTGTCACTTCCCTCTTCCGGTGTATGGAGGAAATGTCTGGCAGCCGGTCATTTCCCTCTTCCGGTGTATGGAGGAAATGTCTGGCAGCCGGTCACTTCCCTCTTCTGGTGTATGGAGGAGATGGCTGGCAGTGGGTCACTTCCCTCTACCGGAGTATGGAGGAGATGTTTGGCAGCGGGTCACTTCCCTCTTCCGGTGTATGGAGGAGATGTCTGGCAGTGTGTCACTTCCATCTTCCGGTGTATGGAGGAGATGTCTGGCAGTGTGTCACTTCCCTCTTCCGGTGTATGGAGGAAATGTCTGGCAGCCGGTCACTTCCCTCTTCCGGTGTATGGAGGAAATGTCTGGCAGCCGGTCACTTCCCTCTTCTGGTGTATGGAGGAGATGGCTGGCAGTGGGTCACTTCCCTCTACCGGGCTATGGAGGAGATGTTTGGCAGCGGGTCACTTCCCTCTTCCGGTGTATGGAGGAGATGTCTGGCAGTGGGTCACTTCCATCTTCCGGTGTATGGAGGAGATGTCTGGCAGCCGGTCACTTCCCTCTTCCAGTCTATGGAGGAGATGTCTGGCAGTGTGTCACTTCCCTCTTCCGGTGTATGGAGGAGATGTCTGGCAGTGGGTCACTTCCCTCTTCCGGTGTATGGAGGAGATGTCTGGCAGTTGGTCACTTCCCTCTACCGGGGTATGGAGGAGATGTCTGGCAGTGTGTCACTTCCCTCTTCCGGTGTATGGAGGAGATGTCTGGCAGTGTGTCACTTCCCTCTTCCGGTGTATGGAGGAGATGTCTGGCAGTGGGTCACTTCCCTCTTCCGGTGTATGGAGGAGATGTCTGGCAGTTGGTCACTTCCCTCTACCGGGGTATGGAGGAGATGTCTGGCAGTGTGTCACTTCCCTCTTCCGGTGTATGGAGGAGATGTCTGGCAGTGTGTCACTTCCCTCTTCCGGTGTATGGAGGAGATGTCTGGCAGTGTGTCACTTCCCTCTACCGGGGTATGGAGGAGTTGTCTGGCAGTGGGTCACTTCTGGTGTCTAGGTATAGGACTGGTGTCCTATGTAAAACCTCATTAGTGTGCATGTGTAATATCAGCAGCCACCCCCTCTATGAGTTGGTAGCCTGTGACTGGTTGTCTCATCGGTATTCTGCACCTGTGTTACCCCCACCTTTATCATGGGGGGCCGGCTGCATCCTGCGAATGCTTCTGCCATTTTGACCTGTGGTGGCTGGTGGCTTTTTTTCTGGTGAGTTTTTTGATTTTTTTCCTGAATATCCCAGTTTGTACCTGATTATTTTTTCTCCTTTTCTGATGAATTTTGAATTTTACGTTTATCTTCAGTCCAGCAGAAATACAAGGCAGAAATGTCGCACTGCGGGATTACAAAATGTGACCGCGTCTCAGTTTTGCCCCATTTTCATGGTCTCTGCGCCGTCATATACCGATATCATGGAGGCTACACACTCGCCATAATCCCCTCCTGCTCAGAGACTGGGAACGTTCGCTGCGTCTTACTGGTCCCATCAATCTATTCCAGCTCTGAAAATCTATATCCTGTATACATAGATAATAGCTGGCAAACTCTGGAGCAGATTAAGGCTAAGGAACTCCAAATAAGACAAAGAGAAATCAGGACATCTGGAAAATCGAAGAAGCAAAAAGTCTAAAGTTTCCTTAAAGTATAAGGCGGGCTTTGCACATTGCGACATCACAAGCCGATGCTGCGATGTCGCACGCAACAGTCCCCGCCCCAGTCGCAGGTACGATATCTTGTGATAGCTGGCGTTGCGAAAATTATCGCTACGCCAGCTTCACATGCACTCACCTGCCCTGCGACTGTCGCTCTGGCCGGCGACCCGCCTCCTTCCTAAGGGGGCGGGTCGTGCGGCGTCATAGCGACGTCACACGGCAGGAGGCCAATAGCGGCGGAGGGGCGGAGATGAACAGGATGTAAACATCCCGCCCACCTCCTTCCTTCCATAGCCACCGGCGGCAGGTAAGGAGATGTTCCTCGCTCCTGCATCTTCATACACAGTGATGTGTGCTGCCGCAGGAGCGAGGAACTACATCGTACCTGTCGCGGCACTGGCATTATGGAAATGTCGGAGCCTGCAACGATGATACGATAACGACGCTTTTGCGCTCGTTCATCGTATCATCTAGGATTTACACACTACGACATCGCAAGTGACGCCGGATGTGCGTCACTTTCGATTTGACCCCACCGACATCGCACTTGCGATGTCGTAGTGTGCAAAGCCGCCCTAAGACATGTCTTTGAAGCAGCGAACCCTGCGTCGGGGACTGAGCGCCCGACATTATCACATTTTATGAAGCCACTTAGAAGCCCTGAAGTGTCGGAAAAACCTCCTTGAGATAATGTGAGATAATGTGAGACTTTCTGAGAAGAGTCTTCCCGGAGGAGCAGTGATTAGACCTGAGATGACAAAGAGCAAATAAGGTAACATAAGAAATGTAGATCTGTCCGGCTCTATCACCGGCTCCATCACCGGCTCCATCACCAGATCCATCACCGGCTCCATCACCAGATCCATCACCGGCTCCATCACCAGATCCATCACCCGGCCCCATCACCGGCTCCATCACCGGCTCCATCACCGGCTCCATCACCGGCTCCATCACTGGCTCCATCACAGGCTTGTTAGCTGCTTTCTACCCATTAATTGTAGTTAATAAGATTTACTCTGGACACAAATCATCTCCATGAACAACAACATTACTCTACATTAAAAGTACAGGAATAAATATATCAAACTAAGAGGGCAAACTATGGGGTCCGAGGAGAGGAGGCCCGGTGCTGGTCAGAATGCCGCTGATACCGAGATGTGAGAACCATTGCAGGATTTACTTCTCCTATAAAACTGTAGAAATGGACCTCTAAGAGGATCAGAACGCAGATGAGCCTCTGGTACTTTAGTCCTGGCAACATCAGGACATCAAGTCTGGCCTAGTTATTAGGTCATGACGTTGCGGAGACAAGTAAGTGCCCAAGAAGCCGGACTGAGGAGGATGGTTGAAGAAGTAAAGACTATCTGACATGGAGAAGCAGATTGGACGCTGGAGCAGGGCAGTCTATAGTCTCTGACTGACGGCACAAGCTTAATGGTTAGAAAATAAAATTGGCACAATGCTTACTGGTTACACATCATAAGAGAAGCAAAGAGCTAGGCATTTACACAATGTCATAAATAGTCACAGGAGAGCATTAAACCAAAAAAGAGGATAGAGATCCATATCTGTCTGGCTAAACACTGAAAAGCGCAGATCCCACCATATTAAGCATATATAGAACTGAAAAAAGGGGTATTCTGCAAGTATGAATATTCAATAATCCATAAAGCATCCATCATAGTTAGAGAATTTATCAAAATTTTATTCCATCATATTTGCAATACAAAGTTTATTGAATGCTGGTGCACACAGAATTTTAAAAGAACCCTACCCCATAAAAACATTCACAGGAAAAAGTGGTGCGCTGTGGAACAGCCATAATCTCAATTTAGATATTAGTGCGCCATATATGTGTATGGATTCCTGGGTGTCAATAAATATAAACAAATCTGATAATATCACAACGCTAAAGTAAAGTGCAAATGCAGCTCAAAGGATTATACATTCACCTTGGACCATATTGTAAACAGGTCTGCAACCCAAAACATGTGAGCAAACACAATCATAAGGGTAATACATTTCCCAATATTTATGACACTGCATCATTCAAGGAAAGGGATCACAGCATTCAAAAGAATGTATCAACCTAATGCCAGGAGAATTGAGCTTCCGCTGGAGCTGGAAGGTATCAGAGAAGTGCAATAGTGAACCCAGGTGCTGGGCGCTGTGGTCCGCACCCGGAATCCATACACATATATGGCGCACTAATATCTAAATTGAGATTATGGCTGTTCCACAGCGCACCACTTTTTCCTGTGAATGTTTTTATGGGGTAGGGTTCTTTTAAAATTCTGTGTGCACCAGCATTCAATAAACTTTGTATTGCAAATATGATGGAATAAAATTTTGATAAATTCTCTAACTATGATGGATGCTTTATGGATTATTGAATATTCATACTTGCAGAATACCCCTTTTTTCAGTTCTATATTCACTGACCCCCGTGTCTCCACAGGAGAGCACCCACTGACCCTCGTGTCTCCACAGGAGAGCACCCACTGACCCCCATGTCTCCACAGGAGAGCACCCACTGACCCTCGTGTCTCCACAGGAGAGCACCCACTGACCCCCATGTCTCCACAGGAGAGCACCCACTGACCCCCGTGTCTCCACAGGAGAGCACCCACTGACCCCCGTGTCTCCACAGGAGAGCACCCACTGACCCTCGTGTCTCCACAGGAGAGCACCCACTGACCCCCGTGTCTCCACAGGAGAGCACCCACTGACCCTCGTGTCTCCACAGGAGAGCACCCACTGACCCCCATGTCTCCACAGGAGAGCACCCACTGACCCTCGTGTCTCCACAGGAGAGCACACACTGACCCCCGTGTCTCCACAGGAGAGCACCCACTGACCCCCGTGTCTCCACAGGAGAACACCCACTGACCCTCATGTCTCCACAGGAGAGCACCCACTGACCCCCATGTCTCCACAGGAGAGCACCCACTGACCCTCGTGTCTCCACAGGAGAGCACACACTGACCCTCGTGTCTCCACAGGAGAGCACCCACTGACCCCCGTGTCTCCACAGGAGAGCACCCACTGACCCCCATGTCTCCACAGGAGAGCACCCACTGACCCTCGTGTCTCCACAGGAGAGCACCCACTGACCCCCATGTCTCCACAGGAGAGCACCCACTGACCCTCGTGTCTCCACAGGAGAGCACCCACTGACCCTCGTGTCTCCACAGGAGAGCACACACTGACCCCCGTGTCTCCACAGGAGAGCACACACTGACCCCCGTGTCTCAACAGGAGAGCACACACTCACCCCCGTGTCTCTACAGGAGAGCACACACTGACCCCCGTGTCTCCACAGGAGAGCACCCACTGACCCCGGTGTCTCCACAGGAGAGCACACACTGACCCCCGTGTCTCCACAGGAGAGCACCCACTGACCCCCGTGTCTCAACAGGAGAGCACCCACTGACCCCCGTGTCTCCACAGGAGAGCACCCACTGACCCCCGTGTCTCAACAGGAGAGCACCCACTGAGCCCCGTGTCTCCACAGGAGAGCACCCACTGACCCCCGTGTCTCCACAGGAGATCACCCACTGACCCCCGTGTCTCAACAGGAGAGCACCCACTGAGCCCCGTGTCTCCACAGGAGAGCACCCACTGACCCCCGTGTCTCCACAGGAGAGCACCCACTGACCCCCGTGTCTCCACAGGAGAGCACCCACTGACCCTCGTGTCTCCACAGGAGAGCACCCACTGACCCCCGTGTCTCCACAGGAGAGCACCCACTGACCCTCGTGTCTCCACAGGAGAGCACACACTGACCCCCGTGTCTCAACAGGAGAGCACACACTCACCCCCGTGTCTCTACAGGAGAGCACACACTGACCCCCGTGTCTCCACAGGAGAGCACCCACTGACCCCGGTGTCTCCACAGGAGAGCACACACTGACCCCCGTGTCTCCACAGGAGAGCACCCACTGACCCCCGTGTCTCCACAGGAGAGCACCCACTGACCCCCGTGTCTCCACAGGAGAGCACCCACTGACCCCTGTGTCTCCACACCTTGTGACCAATAGACTGTAGCCAAGTGGGCTCCTTATAGAGCCTTATCTGTTTGCATTTACACTACTAAGTGTCCACCCGTGAATGATGAGTGAGAGTGGACGGTGGTCAGCATTCTGCTCCTCTGCGCTTATTCTGCAGCAGAATGCTATTGGAATGTATTGGGGAGTGCGCTCCTCAGCATTACTGGGGGCTACATACATTTAGAATGAATTTTTGGTTCTGATAATGAAATCATCACTCGCTAATTATACCACTGCTGCCTCTAATAAAAGCTAAAATGACGCTGGGACTCTACCAGGATTTCTGCAGAGAGGCTGACGCAACCTTAATTCAGCTCTAATTAGGAAGCTTTACAAAACAGCTGAAACCTTTCAAGGGCATCTGTCAGCAGGGTTTCCCACCTAATCTGAGAGCAGCATAAAGTAGAGACAGAGACCCTGATTCCAGTGATGTGTCACTTACTGGGCTGCTTAGTGTGGTTGTGACAAAATTACTGTTTTATCAGCAGTAAATTATCATTATTACTCCATATTCATGAACTTTGTGTAACCCAACCCCCATCAGTGATTGGTAGATTTCTGACTAGGCACCGTGTACCCAGAAAGCTGCCAATCAGTGCTGTGGGTGGGGTTATATACAGAAAGCTGCCTATCAATGGTGTGGGCGGGGTTATACACAGAAAGAGGCCAATCAGTGGTATAGGTGGGGTTATATACAGAAAGGGGCCAATAGTGGTATGGGTGGGGTTATACACAGAAAGCTGCCAATCAGTGGTGTGAGCGGAGTTATACACAGAAAGAGGCCAATCAGTGGTGTGGGTGGTGTTATTCACAGAAAGAGGCCAATCAGTGGTGTGGGCAGGGTTATACACAGAGACCAATCAGTGGTGTGGGCGGGGTTATATAGAGCTCGCATTCAGATAACTGCATCAGATAAAACTGTGATTTTATGAATACAGCAAGCTGCCCAGTAAGTGACACAGCACTGGAATCAGGATCTCTGCCCCTATGTTATGCTGCTTTCATATGGAGAAGCAAAAATGTGGTGACAGATTCCCTTTAAATTCCCAATAAGGGAAAATGGTAAAAGGAGAATCTATCTTCAAGTTGGAATCTAAATGTCATATACTAATCAGTGTAGATATAGGAGTGTGGCTTCCCTGCGTCCTGCTGTGCAGAGAACAGGGTCTGAAGACGGGAACCTATATTTGGCCACAATGAGATGAAAAGATTTCCTCCAAACTCCCGAGGAGCGGATAGTTCTGAGGATTCTGAGCCCCGAGACCTGCGGATTCCGGCAGAGCTCACCCCTCGATGTGTCTGATCTTCTCTCACTGGAAATTCATGAAATGTGTCGCCTCTCGCTGCATTAAGACTGGAAACAGCCCCAAAGTATAAACTCCCCCCCGGGGGTGACCCCCACACCTGCTGCCTGCACCCCATCACCAATTACACACTATAGTCCCTGCATGATCAGAGCAGGACTGCGGCCCTGCAGGAACACTGACTCCGGGGCCCTGCAGGAACACTGACTCCGGGGCCCTGCAGGAACACTGACTCCGGGGCCCTGCAGGAGCACTGACTCCGGGGCCCTGCAGGAGCACTGACTCCAGGGCCCTGCAGGAGCACTGACTCCGGGGCCCTGCAGGAACACTGACTCCGGGGCCCTGCAGGAACACTGACTCCGGGGCCCTGCAGGAACACTGACTCCGGGGCCCTGCAGGAGCACTGACTCCGGGGCCCTGCAGGAGCACTAACTCCGGGGCCCTGCAGGAACACTGACTCCGGGACCCTGCAGGAACACTGACTCCGGGGCCCTGCAGGAGCACTGACTCCGGGGCCCTGCAGGAGCACTGACTCCGGGGCCCTGCAGGAGCACTGACTCCGGGGCCCTGCAGGAACACTGACTCCGGGGCCCTGCAGGAGCACTGACTCCGGGGCCCTGCAGGAGCACTGACTCCGGGGCCCTGCAGGAACACTGACTCCGGGGCCCTGCAGGAACACTGACTCCGGGGCCCTGCAGGAACACTGACTCCGGGGCCCTGCAGGAGCACTGACTCCGGGGCCCTGCAGGAGCACTGACTCCGGGGCCCTGCAGGAGCACTGACTCCGGGGCCCTGCAGGAACACTGACTCCGGGGCCACTGCTCAGCTACAGACGAATATTACGTTACCCTCATTCCCAAATTTACCTACATTTCTATGTAATAATAATACATTTATTTGTCAATTGAGTGATACAATGAATCAAGTGCATTGTGGCAATTACTGCTCATGTACAGGGGTGAGGGCCCATGGGGCCAATCCAAGCCTGAGAGTGTCCCCACCGTCCTTCCCCAGGTTCTCCGGCAGCACTAGTCTAATACAATACTATTTCTGTACTAAAATGTTAGAAATCTGAGAGCAGATTCATTCCAGAACTCAGCGGTGACGTTCTCTCATCTGTACTGCCCGTGCCTGGCCGGGCCCAATAGAAGGGATATGGTGGGAGCCAATAGATGGGTTATGGTGGGGGCCAATAAACGGGTTATGGTGGGGTCACAATAGAAGGGTTGTGGTGGGGGTCAATGGAAGGGTTATGGTGGGGGCCCAATAGAAGGGTTGTGGTGGGGGCCCAATAAAAGTGTTATGGTGAGAGTCTAATAGACAGTTTAGATGGGGGCCAAACAAAAGTCCACAACAAGTCCAACAATCAGGTTGCAGGGGCACTGATTGGGTCTCAGAGGGAGACTCTTTTTTCTGTCTGACCGCTTAGATGTCACGGTCCCCATTGACTGTAGCATCTGAGGGATGAACCAGTCGGGCACAGAGCCAGCGCCTATCTCGGCACAGAGCCAGCTCCTATCTCGGCACAGAGCCAGCTCCTATCTCGGCACAGAGCCAGCGCCTATCTCGGCACAGAGCCAGCTCCTATCTCGGCACAGAGCCAGCACCTATCTCGGCACAGAGCCAGCGCCTATCTCGGCACAGAGCCAGCACCTATCTCGGCACAGAGCCAGCGCCTATCTCGGCACAGAGCCAGCGCCTATCTCGGCACAGAGCCAGCGCCTATCTCGGCACAGAGCCAGCGCCTATCTCGGCACAGAGCCAGCTCCTATCTCGGCACAGAGCCAGCTCCTATCTCGGCACAGAGCCAGCTCCTATCTCGGCACAGAGCCAGCACCTATCTCGGCACAGAGCCAGCGCCTATCTCGGCACAGAGCCAGCGCCTATCTCGGCACAGAGCCAGCTCCTATCTCGGCACAGAGCCAGCGCCTATCTCGGCACAGAGCCAGCGCCTATCTCGGCACAGAACCAGCGCCTATCTCGGCACAGAGCCAGCTCCTATCTCGGCACAGAGCCAGCGCCTATCTCGGCACAGAGCCAGCTCCTATCTCGGCACAGAGCCAGCGCCTATCTCGGCACAGAGCCAGCGCCTATCTCGGCACAGAGCCAGCGCCTATCTCGGCACAGAGCCAGCTCCTATCTCGGCACAGAGCCAGCGCCTATCTCGGCACAGAGCCAGCGCCTATCTCGGCACAGAGCCAGCGCTTATGTCGGCACAGAGCCAGCTCCTATCTCGGCACAGAGCCAGCGCCTATCTCGGCACAGAGCCAGCGCCTATCTCGGCACAGAGCCAGCTCCTATCTCGGCACAGAGCCAGCTCCTATCTCGGCACAGAGCCAGCGCCTATCTTGGCACAGAGCCAGCGCCTATCTCGGCACAGAGCCAGCTCCTATCTCGGCACAGAGCCAGCGCCTATCTCGGCACAGAGCCAGCTCCTATCTCGGCACAGAGCCAGCGCCTATCTCGGCACAGAGCCAGCGCCTATCTCGGCACAGAGCCAGCTCCTATCTCGGCACAGAGCCAGCGCCTATCTCGGCACAGAGCCAGCTCCTATCTCGGCACAGAGCCAGCTCCTATCTCGGCACAGAGCCAGCGCCTATCTCGGCACAGAGCCAGCTACTATCTCGGCACAGAGCCAGCTCCTATCTCGGCACAGAGCCAGCTCCTATCTCGGCACAGAGCCAGCGCCTATCTCGGCACAGAGCCAGCGCCTATCTCGGCACAGAGCCAGCTCCTATCTCGGCACAGAGCCAGCTCCTATCTCGGCACAGAGCCAGCTCCTATCTCGGCACAGAGCCAGCGCCTATCTCGGCACAGAGCCAGCGCCTATCTCGGCACAGAGCCAGCGCCTATCTCGGCACAGAGCCAGCTCCTATCTCGGCACAGAGCCAGCGCCTATCTCGGCACAGAGCCAGCTCCTATCTCGGCACAGAGCCAGCGCCTATCTCGGCACAGAGCCAGCGCCTATCTCGGCACAGAGCCAGCTCCTATCTCGGCACAGAGCCAGCTCCTATCTCGGCACAGAGCCAGCTCCTATCTCGGCACAGAGCCAGCGCCTATCTCGGCACAGAGCCAGCTCCTATCTCGGCACAGAGCCAGCGCCTATCTCGGCACAGAGCCAGCTCCTATCTCGGCACAGAGCCAGCGCCTATCTCGGCACAGAGCCAGCTCCTATCTCGGCACAGAGCCAGCGCCTATCTCGGCACAGAGCCAGCTCCTATCTCGGCACAGAGCCAGCTCCTATCTCGGCACAGAGCCAGCGCCTATCTCGGCACAGAGCCAGCTCCTATCTCGGCACAGAGCCAGCGCCTATCTCGGCACAGAGCCAGCTCCTATCTCGGCACAGAGCCAGCTCCTATCTCGGCACAGAGCCAGCGCCTATCTCGGCACAGAGCCAGCTCCTATCTCGGCACAGAGCCAGCGCCTATCTCGGCACAGAGCCAGCTCCTATCTCGGCACAGAGCCAGCTCCTATCTCGGCACAGAGCCAGCGCCTATCTCGGCACAGAGCCAGCGCCTATCTCGGCACAGAGCCAGCGCCTATCTCGGCACAGAGCCAGCTCCTATCTCGGCACAGAGCCAGCTCCTATCTCGGCACAGAGCCAGCGCCTATCTCGGCACAGAGCCAGCTCCTATCTCGGCACAGAGCCAGCGCCTATCTCGGCACAGAGCCAGCGCCTATCTCGGCACAGAGCCAGCTCCTATCTCGGCACAGAGCCAGCGCCTATCTCGGCCGGTGCAGCTGGGTTCCTTCTATTCACGGTTCTACATATTTTGGAAGCTCTCAGGGTCAGTTATGAAATGATCCATTTCTTCATGATTTTACCTCCTGAATTCAAATCTGACAGTGACATCTTTACTTGCCTCTTAGGGGTACTTTGCACGTTGCGACATCGCTACTGCAATCTCATCGGGGTCAAATCGAAAGTGACGCACATCTGGCGCCGGTAACGACGTTGCAACGTGTAAATCCTAGATGCGCCGATAAACGATCGCAAAAGCGGCGTAAATCGGTGATCTGTGTAGTGTCGGACATTTTCATAATGTCGCACCAATAGGAGATACGATGTTGTTCCTCGCTCCTGCGGCAGCGCACATCGCTGTGTATGAAGCCGCAGGAGCGAGGAATATCTCCTACCTGCCTCCACCGGCAATGCGGAAGGAAGAAGGTGGGCGGGATGTGACGTCCCACTCATCTCCGCCCCTCCGCTTCTATTGGCCGCCTGCCGTGTGACGTCGCTGTGACGCCGCACGACCCGCCCCCTTAGGAAGGAGGCGGGTCACCGGCCAGAGCGACATCGCAGGGCAGGTAAGTGCGTGTGACGCTGCCGTAGCGATAATGTTTGCTACAGCAGCTATCACAAGATATCGCAGCTGCGACGGGGGCGGGGACTATCGCGCTCGGCATCGCTAGCATAGGCATGCGATGTCGCAGCGTGCAAAGTACCCCTTATTTCTCTGATATCAACAAGTTTTTCTTTTCCTGCTATATTTTTAATTGATGCATAAACATTGCAGAACTTTGAAACATTATTTATTTTGTAAATATAAAGATGCAGAATACTTTATGTTAATTTTCTGATATTTATTTAGAGGAAACTTAGCAACAATTAAAATAACTAAAACCTGTGTAATCTCCCCTGCGGATTATGCACAGGTACAGAACGTGCTCTGCAACATTTGCTCCTCATTCAGGGGCTTGACTTTTGCTGGTCTCATTTTTGCTAGTCTCTTGTTTGCTGGTCTCTTTTTTGCTGGTCTCTTTTTTGCTGGTTTCTCTTTTGCTGGTCTCTTTCTTGCTGGTCTCTTTTTTTGCTGGTCTCTTTCTTGCTGGTCCCCTTTTTGTTGGTCTCTTGTTTGCTGGTCTCTTTTTTGCTGGTCTCTTGTTTGCTGGTCTCTTGTTTGCTGGTCTCTTTTTTGCTGGTCTCTTTTTTGCT
Source organism: Anomaloglossus baeobatrachus (assembly GCF_048569485.1). NCBI lineage: Eukaryota > Metazoa > Chordata > Amphibia > Anura > Aromobatidae > Anomaloglossus > Anomaloglossus baeobatrachus. Next base: position 4,934,399 of record NC_134360.1, on the reverse strand, counting down.
GGTCTCTTTCTTGCTGGCCTCTTTCTTGCTGGTCCCCTTTTTGTTGGTCTCTTTTTTGCTGGTTTCTTTCTTGCTGGTCTCTTTTTTGTTGGTCTCTTGTTTGCTGATCTCTTTCTTGCTGGTCTCTTTCTTGCTGGTCTCTTGTTTGCTGGTCTCTTTGTTGCTGATCTCTTTCTTGCTGGTCTCTTTCTTGCTGGTCTCTTTGTTGCTGGTCTCTTTTATGCTGGTCTCTTTGTTGCTGGTCTCTTTGTTGCTGATCTCTTTCTTGCTGATCTCTTTCTTGCTGGTCTCTTGTTTGCTGGTCTCTTTGTTGCTGATCTCTTTCTTGCTGGTCTCTTTCTTGCTGGTCTCTTTCTTGCTGGTCTCTTTTATGCTGGTCTCTTTGTTGCTGGTCTCTTTGTTGCTGATCTCTTTCTTGCTGGTCTCTTTCTTGCTGGTCTCTTTTTTGCTGGTCTCTTTGTTGCTGGTCTCTTTGTTGCTGGTCCCATTTTTGCTGCTCTCTTTTTTTGCTGGTCTCTTTCTTGCTGGTCTCTTTTTTGCTGGTCTCTTTGTTGCTGGTCTCTTTGTTGCTGGTCCCATTTTTGCTGTTCTCTTTTATTGCTGGTCTCTTTCTTGCTGGTCTCTTTTTTGGTGATCTCTTTGTTGCTGGTCTCTTGTTTTCTGGTCTCTTTCTTGCTGGTCTCTTTCTTGCTGGTCTCTTGTTTTCTGGTCTCTTTCTTGCTGGTCTCTTGTTTTCTGGTCTCTTTCTTGCTGGTCTCTTTTTTGCTGATCTCTTTTTTGCTGATCTCTTTCTTGCTGATCTTTTTCTTGCTGGTCTCTTTGCTGCTGATCTCTTTCTTGATGATCTTTTTATTGCTGGTCTCTTTGTTGCTGATCTCTTTCTTGCTGATCTCTTTCTTGCTGATCTTTTTCTTGCTGGTCTCTTTGTTGCTGATCTCTTTCTTGCTGATCTCTTTCTTGCTGGTCTCTTTCTTGCTGGTCTCTTTTTTGCTGGTCTCTTTGTTGCTGGTCTCTGTTGCTGGTCCCATTTTTGCTGCTCTCTTTTTTTGCTGGTCTCTTTCTTGCTGGTCTCTTTTTTGCTGGTCTCTTTGTTGCTGGTCTCTTTGTTGCTGATCTCTTTCTTGCTGATCTCTTTGTTGCTGGTCTCTTGTTTTCTGGTCTCTTTCTTGCTGGTCTCTTTGTTGCTGATCTCTTTCTTGCTGATCTCTTTCTTGCTGGTCTCTTGTTTTCTGGTCTCTTTCTTGCTGGTCTCTTTGTTGCTGATCTCTTTCTTGCTGATCTCTTTCTTGCTGCTCTCTTTGTTGCTGATCTCTTTTTTGCTGATCTCTTTCTTGCTGGTCTCTTTGTTGCTGATCTCTTTCTTGCTGATCTCTTTCTTGCTGATCTTTTCTTGCTGGTCTCTTTGTTGCTGGTCTCTTTCTTGCTGGTGTCTTTGTTGCTGATCTCTTTTTTGCTGATCTCTTTCTTGCTGATCTTTTCTTGCTGGTCCCTTTGTTGCTGGTCTCTTTCTTGCTGGTGTCTTTGTTGCTGATCTCTTTGTTGCTGATCTCTTTCTTGCAGATCTCTTTCTTGCTGGACTCTTTGTTGCTCATCTCTTTCTTGCTGATCTCTTTCTTGCTGGTCTCTTTTTTGCTGATCTCTTTTTTGCTGATCTCTTTTTTGCTGATCTCTTTCTTGCTGATCTCTTTGTTGCTGATCTCTTTGTTGCTGATCTCTTTCTTGCTGGTCTCTTTGTTGCTGATCTCTTTTTTGCTGATCTCTTTCTTGCTGATCTTTTTTTTGCTGATCTCTTTCTTGCTGATCTCTTTGTTGCTGATCTCTTTGTTGCTGATCTCTTTCTTGCTGGTCTCTTTTTTGCTGATCTCTTTCTTGCTGATCTCTTTCTTGCTGGTCTCTTTCTTGCTGGTGTCTTTGTTGCTGATCTCTTTTTTGCTGATCTCTTTCTTGCTGATCTTTTCTTGCTGGTCTCTTTGTTGCTGATCTCTTTCTTGCTGATCTCTTTCTTGCAGATCTCTTTCTTGCTGGACTCTTTGTTGCTCATCTCTTTCTTGCTGATCTCTTTCTTGCTGGTCTCTTTTTTGCTGATCTCTTTTTTGCTGATCTCTTTCTTGCTGATCTCTTTCTTGCTGATCTCTTTGTTGCTGATCTCTTTCTTGCTGGTCTCTTTCTTGCTGATCTTTTTCTTGCTGATCTCTTTCTTGCTGATCTTTTTCTTGCTGGTCTCTTGTTTTCTGGTCTCTTTCTTGCTGGTCTCTTGTTTTCTGGTCTCTTTCTTGCTGGTCTCTTTTTTGCTGATCTCTTTTTTGCTGATCTCTTTCTTGCTGATCTTTTTCTTGCTGGTCTCTTTGCTGCTGATCTCTTTCTTGATGATCTTTTTATTGCTGGTCTCTTTGTTGCTGATCTCTTTCTTGCTGATCTCTTTCTTGCTGATCTTTTTCTTGCTGGTCTCTTTGTTGCTGATCTCTTTCTTGCTGATCTCTTTCTTGCTGGTCTCTTTCTTGCTGGTCTCTTTTTTGCTGGTCTCTTTGTTGCTGGTCTCTGTTGCTGGTCCCATTTTTGCTGCTCTCTTTTTTTGCTGGTCTCTTTCTTGCTGGTCTCTTTTTTGCTGGTCTCTTTGTTGCTGGTCTCTTTGTTGCTGATCTCTTTCTTGCTGATCTCTTTGTTGCTGGTCTCTTGTTTTCTGGTCTCTTTCTTGCTGGTCTCTTTGTTGCTGATCTCTTTCTTGCTGATCTCTTTCTTGCTGGTCTCTTGTTTTCTGGTCTCTTTCTTGCTGGTCTCTTTGTTGCTGATCTCTTTCTTGCTGATCTCTTTCTTGCTGCTCTCTTTGTTGCTGATCTCTTTTTTGCTGATCTCTTTCTTGCTGGTCTCTTTGTTGCTGATCTCTTTCTTGCTGATCTCTTTCTTGCTGATCTTTTCTTGCTGGTCTCTTTGTTGCTGGTCTCTTTCTTGCTGGTGTCTTTGTTGCTGATCTCTTTTTTGCTGATCTCTTTCTTGCTGATCTTTTCTTGCTGGTCCCTTTGTTGCTGGTCTCTTTCTTGCTGGTGTCTTTGTTGCTGATCTCTTTGTTGCTGATCTCTTTCTTGCTGATCTCTTTCTTGCTGTTCTCTTTGTTGCTGGTCTCTTTTTTGCTGATCTCTTTTTTGCTGATCTCTTTTTTGCTGATCTCTTTCTTGCTGATCTCTTTGTTGCTGATCTCTTTGTTGCTGATCTCTTTCTTGCAGGTCTCTTTGTTGCTGATCTCTTTTTTGCTGATCTCTTTCTTGCTGATCTTTTTTTTGCTGATCTCTTTCTTGCTGATCTCTTTGTTGCTGATCTCTTTGTTGCTGATCTCTTTCTTGCTGGTCTCTTTTTTGCTGATCTCTTTCTTGCTGATCTCTTTCTTGCTGGTCTCTTTCTTGCTGGTGTCTTTGTTGCTGATCTCTTTTTTGCTGATCTCTTTCTTGCTGATCTTTTCTTGCTGGTCTCTTTGTTGCTGATCTCTTTCTTGCTGATCTCTTTCTTGCAGATCTCTTTCTTGCTGGACTCTTTGTTGCTCATCTCTTTCTTGCTGATCTCTTTCTTGCTGGTCTCTTTTTTGCTGATCTCTTTTTTGCTGATCTCTTTCTTGCTGATCTCTTTCTTGCTGATCTCTTTGTTGCTGATCTCTTTCTTGCTGGTCTCTTTCTTGCTGATCTTTTTCTTGCTGATCTCTTTCTTGCTGATCTTTTTCTTGCTGGTCTCTTTCTTGCTGATCTCTTTCTTGCTGATCTCTTTGTTGCTGATCTCTTTTTTGCTGATCTCTTTCTTGCTGATCTTTTCTTGCTGGTTTGTTGCTGATCTCTTTCTTGCTGGTCTCTTTGTTGCTGGACTCTTTGTTGCTCATCTCTTTCTTGCTGATCTCTTTCTTGCTGGTCTCTTTTTTGCTGATCTCTTTTTTGCTGATCTCTTTTTTGCTGATCTCTTTCTTGCTGATCTCTTTCTTGCTGGTCTCTTTCTTGCTGGTCTCTTTTTTGCTGATCTCTTTTTTGCTGATCTCTTTTTTGCTGATCTCTTTCTTGCTGATCTCTTTCTTGCTGATCTCTTTCTTGCTGGTCTCTTTGTTGCTGATCTCTTTCTTGCTGGTCTCTTTTTTGCTGATCTCTTTTTTGCTGATCTCTTTCTTGCTGATCTCTTTCTTGCTGATCTCTTTCTTGCTGGTCTCTTTGTTGCTGATCTCTTTTTTGCTGATCTCTTTCTTGCTGATCTCTTTCTTGCTGGTCTCTTTCTTGCTGGTGTCTTTGCTGCTGGTCTCTTTGTTGCTGATCTCTTTCTTGCTGATCTTTTTCTTGCTGATCTCTTTCTTGCTGATCTTTTTCTTGCTGGTCTCTTTCTTGCTGGTGTCTTTGTTGCTGATCTCTTTTTTGCTGATCTCTTTCTTGCTGATCTTTTCTTGCTGGTTTGTTGCTGATCTCTTTCTTGCTGGTCTCTTTGTTGCTGGACTCTTTGTTGCTCATCTCTTTCTTGCTGGTCTCTTTGTTGCTGATCTCTTTTTTGCTGATCTCTTTCTTGCTGATCTCTTTCTTGCTGGTCTCTTTCTTGCTGGTGTCTTTGCTGCTGGTCTCTTTGTTGCTGATCTCTTTCTTGCTGGTCTCTTTCTTGCTGGTCTCTTTTTTGCTGATCTCTTTTTTGCTGATCTCTTTTTTGCTGATCTCTTTCTTGCTGATCTCTTTCTTGCTGATCTCTTTCTTGCTGGTCTCTTTGTTGCTGATCTCTTTCTTGCTGGTCTCTTTTTTGCTGATCTCTTTTTTGCTGATCTCTTTCTTGCTGATCTCTTTCTTGCTGATCTCTTTCTTGCTGGTCTCTTTGTTGCTGGTCTCTTTCTTGCTGGTCTCTTTTTTGCTGGTCTCTTTGTTGCTGGTCTCTGTTGCTTGTCCCATTTTTGCTGCTCTCTTTTTTTGCTGGTCTCTTTCTTGCTGGTCTCTTTTTTGCTGGTCTCTTTGTTGCTGGTCTCTTTGTTGCTGATCTCTTTCTTGCTGATCTCTTTGTTGCTGGTCTCTTTCTTGCTGGTCTCTTTGTTGCTGATCTCTTTTTTGCTGATCTCTTTCTTGCTGATCTCTTTCTTGCTGGTGTCTTTGTTGCTGATCTCTTTTTTGCTGATCTCTTTCTTGCTGATCTTTTCTTGCTGGTCTCTTTGTTGCTGATCTCTTTCTTGCTGATCTCTTTCTTGCTGATCTCTTTGTTGCTGATCTCTTTCTTGCTGGACTCTTTGTTGCTCATCTCTTTCTTGCTGATCTTTTTCTTGCTGGTCTCTTTGCTGCTGATCTCTTTCTTGCTGATCTCTTTCTTGCTGATCTCTTTCTTGCTGGTCTCTTTCTTGCTGGTCTCTTTTTTGCTGGTCTCTTTGTTGCTGGTCTCTTTGTTGCTGGTCCCATTTTTGCTGCTCTCTTTTTTTGCTGGTCTCTTTCTTGCTGATCTCTTTCTTGCTGGTCTCTTTTTTGCTGGTCTCTTTGTTGCTGGTCTCTTTGTTGCTGATCTCTTTGTTGCTGATCTCTTTGTTGCTGGTCTCTTGTTTTCTGGTCTCTTTCTTGCTGGTCTCTTTGTTGCTGATCTCTTTCTTGCTGATCTCTTTCTTGCTGATCTCTTTCTTGCTGGTCTCTTGTTTTCTGGTCTCTTTCTTGCTGGTCTCTTTGTTGCTGATCTCTTTCTTGCTGATCTCTTTCTTGCTGATCTCTTTCTTGCTGGTCTCTTGTTTTCTGGTCTCTTTCTTGCTGGTCTCTTTGTTGCTGATCTCTTTCTTGCTGATCTCTTTCTTGCTGATCTCTTTCTTGCTGGTCTCTTTGTTGCTGATCTCTTTTTTGCTGATCTCTTTTTTGCTGATCTCTTTCTTGCTGATCTTTTTTTTGCTGGTCTCTTTGTTGCTGATCTCTTTTTTGCTGATCTCTTTCTTGATGATCTCTTTCTTGCTGGTGTCTTTGTTGCTGATCTCTTTTTTGCTGATCTCTTTCTTGCTGATCTCTTTCTTGCTGGTCTCTTTGTTGCTGATCTCTTTTTTGCTGATCTCTTTTTTGCTGATCTCTTTCTTGCTGATTTTTTTTTTGCTGGTCTCTTTGTTGCTGATCTCTTTTTTGCTGATCTCTTTCTTGATGATCTCTTTCTTGCTGGTGTCTTTGTTGCTGATCTCTTTTTTGCTGATCTCTTTCTTGCTGATCTTTTCTTGCTGGTCTCTTTGTTGCTGATCTCTTTTTTGCTGGTCTCTTTGCTGCTGATCTCTTTCTTGCTGGTGTCTTTGTTGCTGATCTCTTTTTTGCTGATCTCTTTCTTGCAGATCTCTTTCTTGCTGGTCTCTTTGTTGCTGGTGTCTTTGTTGCTGATCTCTTTTTTGCTGATCTCTTTCTTGCAGATCTCTTTCTTGCTGGTCTCTTTGTTGCTGATCTCTTTCTTGCTGATCTCTTTCTTGCTGGTCTCTTTGTTGCTGGTGTCTTTGTTGCTGATCTCTTTTTTGCTGATCTCTTTCTTGCTGATCTCTTTCTTGCTGGTCTCTTTGTTGCTGGTGTCTTTGTTGCTGATCTTTTTTTTGCTGATCTCTTTCTTGCTGATCTTTTTCTTGCTGGTTTCTTTGTTGCTGATCTCTTTGTTGCTGATCTCTTTCTTGCTGATCTTTTTCTTGCTGGTTTCTTTGTTGCTGGTCTCTTTGTTGCTGATCTCATTTTTGCTGATCTCTTTCTTGCTGGACTCTTTGTTGCTCATCTCTTTCTTGCTGATCTCTTTCTTGCTGGTCTCTTTTTTGCTGGTCTCTTTCTTGCTGGTCTCTTGTTTTCTGGTCTCTTTCTTGCTGGTTTCTTTGTTGCTGATCTCTTTCTTGCTGATCTCATTTTTGCTGATCTCTTTCTTGCTGGTCTCTTTGTTGCTGATCTCTTTCTTGCTGATCTCTTTTTTGCTGGTCTCTTTCTTGCTGGTCTCTTTGTTGCTGGTCTCTTTGTTGCTGGTCTCTTTGTTGCTGATCTCTTTCTTGCTGGTCTCTTTCTTGCTGGTCTCTTTCTTGCTGGTCTCTTTGTTGCTGGTCTCTTTGTTGCTGTTCTCTTTGTTGCTGATCTCTTTCTTGCTGTTCTCTTTGTTGCTGTTCTCTTTGTTGCTGATCTCTTTCTTGCTGGTCTCTTTCTTGCTGGTCTCTTTGTTGCTGTTCTCTTTGTTGCTGTTCTCTTTGTTGCTGATCTCTTTCTTGCTGTTCTCTTTGTTGCTGTTCTCTTTGTTGCTGATCTCTTTTTTGCTGCTCTCTTTTTTCGCTGGTACCTTTGTTGCTGGTCCCTTTTTTTGCTGCTGTCTTTCTTGCTGATCTCTTTCTTGCTGATCTCTTTTTTGCTGCTCTCTTTTTTCGCTGGTACCTTTGTTGCTGGTCCCTTTTTTTGCTGCTGTCTTTCTTGCTGGTCTCTTTGTTGCTAGTCCCTTTTTTGCTGGTCTCTTTGTTTCTTGTCTCTTGTCCTCGGCCCCCGATCATCTCTTACAATCGTCCCGCAGTATCTGCAGCACTGATGGATCCATCTTCCTTGATATCTTCTCTCCATAGCGGCAGTATCTTGGTGAGATCTCTCGCCGCGCTCCTCGCTCGCTGCTCCGCAGTCCAGATACAAGTATAAGAGATGAATCTGTAAGGACGTTACAGCCAAGACCCTTCTATGTTCTGGGGGGATTTTCCACCAGCTCTTCTCAGCTTTCTGCTCTTGAGGTCCCTCTAATATGAACGCTCCCATGACGCCTTTTCCTTACCCTGCAACAAACGCAGAATCTCCTCATCTGGAAGAAGCCGACGACTCATGCATTTTTCGTTGCATTTTTGTGCGTTTTTCTGCCAGAAGGTGCAGACTTCATGAAGAAAATTTCTGCGCGGAATCTGCAGTGTGTGCACACCGCCTTATTGTTCTACATGCAACCTTACAAGCACCAGCGGTCATCTCCTGTCTTGGAAAGTCTGTAATCCCTGAATTCAGGATTTGGAGGAGTGATCGGGAGAAATAGGCGGATTCCTCACATAAGATGGACGATATTGCAGAGTTTCTTATTTTCCTTTTTACTATTGATACATGAAGAATAGAAATGATAACAATGTTTATTGTTTCACATTCTGGGATCGCAGGGTCTTACCCTGGAGTTTCTCTAATTGTTCGGTATTATTTGTGCTCCCCAGTTTGTGGCTCTTTACAAGGGATTGCGCTCCATTGTCAGCCATTGTTAGCCATTGTCAGCGCGGCGCTGCCCGTATTGTGCCCGGTGCCGGTAACATCCGTTCCTCTCCTGGTTTCCCTCTGATGTCTTCAGCTTTACAGCTCCGCTCCACACACAATTTACAGTTTATCCCTCGGACATGGAAACATTGTCTCCCATCGCTCCACTTAGTTTGGTGTCATCTTCTGCAGGAGGTCAGTGTGCTCCACAGCCTCGCGGTCGCAGCGTCACACATTCTGCATCCGACTTACAAACGAGCAATGCTAATATGATGACATGAATACAGAGCAGCGCTGGCATTTACACAAATGTTTTCCCTTAAGGCTCCTGGATGTTTTCTGCCGAAATTTCAATAGAAGAATATGGAACTTGTCCAAATCATTTCTTAGAAATGGAGCAGGTGTGAGACGCAACGTGGCGGGGAGTTCAATAGAGCGAAACACTGCGAGCCGGGGAAACCAGCAAAGTTCTGTCCATCATCGTGTAGTGTGACCCGTCTGTGTGATGCCCACAGCCCGGCCAGGGAATGGCGACTCTCCTGATCATATAACGGCAGGTGGGCTCCCGGTGGGCTCAGGATGGGCTCCACATTGTGCCTCACAGTTATCTGCATTCTGAGTCGTCTTCTTCTCACATAGACGTGATACAATTGTGTCATCTCCAGCCACCACTAGGGGGAGCTCACTGCGTCACAATGTATACAGCTCCCTGTATAATAAATCATAATGCAGTACAGCTCCCCCTAGTGGCAGCACAAAGAATATCATCTAAATGCTTCTCCAATACTTGGGTGTCCTGAAGGGGCCGTGCACACCCTCTGATCATTGTGCAGACTTATGTCATCACTCATATATCACATTAAAGGATTGGACACTTTAGGATGGACCATCTATTTCTGATTGTGGGGGGCAACACCCGGCACCCCAGCTTATCCAACCCCTATTTAGAAGCACAGGGGGTGGCTCTGCAGTCGCTGTCCGCACCCACTAAAATATTGATGGAGCTGCTGTGTTCTGGAAACATCTGAGACCTTCCGTCCATCACCGGTAACGGCTGATCGGTAAGGGAGGCCACGGTCACCCCCCACCAATCAGATATTAATGACCTGTCCTAAGAATAGGCCCCAAATACAAAATAGTGGCCAACCCCTTTAATGATAAGTTTAGAAGGGAGAGGGATAAAGAGATGTGGCTCATAAGTGGAGAAAGAGGCAGATTTCCTTGTGCTATTGATTTAAAGGATGGGCCATCAGTAAAAATGCCGTTTACAAGTAATACCAGTGAAAGCGCAATATCAGGAGTCACATTGGTCCTGGAAAATACCTTTTCTTCTTCTGCATACTTCTATTCCTCTGTATACCGCATCACAGCTTCCAACCTGCACCCTCTTTTTGAGAAATGAAGGTTGTGTTTGCTCCGGTGTTTCGTGCCTCAGGCTACCGTCTCGTATGTTTCTCCTCATCCGTGTAATGTCCATTTTTAATACATACCCTGCATTGACCCATTGGGTTTAACCCCTTCATGAACATACGAGTTTTCATTTTTCCGCATTTGTCCCCCCCTCTCCTTCTGCTAGGAGCCAGAACTTGCTTTATTCTCCCTCTGACAGTCGTCTGACGCTTGGTTTTTGCAGAACAAGTTGTCGTTTTCATCAGTGACTCCGTTCACTTTACCCTATATTTTACTAGAAAACGGAGATAAGTGAAATGGAGTGAAATGGAGAAAACCCGCAGTGCACCATTTATCGTGTTTATGGTGTTCACCGTGCGGAGACAATGACCTGACACCGCAGCAAAAAGTCACATTTTTCTCATTTTTCCGTTCGTACAGTTGTGTGAGGACTTGTTTGTATGTTGTAAACATCTGAAGTCGTTATTGATTCTATTATGATACCTTTCATGTTTTGGTCATTTTTTTTCACCGCGTTTTTGGATGAAAAACAGCAACAAAAACATCTGAAAATGAATTCCATCAAATTATTTATCTTTCCAACATTTGACGTGCGGTGTGAAGAATGTTGTTTTTTTGTGAATGTGACTGTTACAAATATGTTTGTTTATTTAATTTTTTACTTTTTGAACTGGGAAATGGGTGATTTAAACTTTTATATTTTTTAATAATTTTAAAGCTTTTTATTACTTTATTTTTACTGCCTTTCAATGACTCGATCATTTTGTTGCTTGTCTCTGTTATATTTTGCAAAAGAGGCCGAGGGTCATAAAGGACCAACATGCAGTGATTGGGGCTTCAGCGAGCGAGGCGCATCTGCAGCTATTTCTAGTCCGCCTATATCTGTCCTTTACTGCATATTTCTGCCTTGTTTTTGCTCCATCCCAGCCCCCTGAGTTTTGCACCATTACACAGGACAGTGGGATGTAGTGAGATTGGCCATGTGAACATGTGATGACGATTTATTTGCCCTTCAGACTCTGAGAAATGTCCTTTGGGCCCTTTGCTATCGGCTTTGTTCTAACCTTCCAGATAAATGGGTTCCGGCATCGTCGATCCATCGTGTCTCTGACTCCACGACCTTCTCCCCGTGCGCCCTGTACACATTCAGTGTTCCAGCCGTACCCTATTTATCTGTAATCTTGAATATTCCATCTTCAATCTTCCAGTCACATTTAGAAGATTCCATGATTTTGCCAAAAACCCTTTTGATTTAATAGTTACCATAATCCGAGGATATTATAGATTCCACAAATTGTGGCGTCTCGGTGGAGATGATTCTCCCGCTCCGCTGACATCATCACCGCTACAATCCTGAGTTTACATTTGGTGACATTACGCTTTTGGGCAGTTTTTCTAATAAAAAAAATGGACATCTGCGCGTCCCCTTCCACCATTACCATATATATATAAATTAAAGGGATTTACCTGAAAAAATACTTTTCATTTAAAAACGTCTTCTTTCCACCCTAAGCAACATTGTAGTTTGCTCCCCGTAAGGATTGGTTCATGTTCAGTCTTTAGGAGCTCGCCAGTCTCGGTTTTCGATCCACTCCGGATGATTGACAGTTCGGGCCGGTGGGATGATTTTGCCAGTGGCCCACACGGTGTACAGTGTTGTAAGCAGAGGCCTCGGTGATGCTTGACACCACAGAGTAGTGATACCAGTCACTAGGTGGCGCTGGATGTTATACTGGACACTATGTGGCGTAGTATGAGGTTTGTCACTAGATGGCGCTGGAATCACTTGCGTACAGAGTGAGCAGACAGAAAGTCAGACAAGCCGGGATCAGAAACCAGGAGGACACGTCAGAACACAGGGAGCGGGCAGAAACAAGGTCAAGATACAGGATGAGGGTCAGGATACCAAGAGAGTACGTATGGGGTAAAGGGAGAGACAAAGTCAGGAGGAGGTCCGAGGTCAGAAGCCTCCTGGCTCCTCTACTCCAAAGACATACAGATAGGACTTTAGATTGTGAGCCCCAATGGGGACAGTATTGCCAATGTATGTAAAGTGCTGTGGAATTAATAGCGCTATATAAATGAATAAAATTATTATTCTTATTATTATTATTATACAGGCTAAGGGTCAGCATACCAGGAGAGTACGTATGGGGTAAAGGGACAGACAAAGTCAGGAGGAGTCTGAAGTCAGAAGCCAGGAGGGCAAGATACAGGCTAAGGGTCAGGATACCAGGAGAGTACGTATGGGATACAGGGAGCAGGGAGAGATGAGGTCAGGAGGAGGGCCGAGGTCAGAAGCCAGGAGGTAACGACAAGGACAAGGGGTGTGGGCAAGCAGAGTCAGTAACAGTCCAAGGTTGAGTAGCCAAAATCAGAACCAGACACAAACAGGAGCTGAAAGCACTTACTGCAGAACCAGGCAATACAACTGGTATTGTTCTGAACGAGCAGCTCCCTGACAGAGTAATTACCCGGAACAGGGAGCATGTGAGCAAGCCCCTCTCAGCACCAATGATGGTCTTGGTGCAGAGAAGCAACCTGTCCACAGGAGTGCAAAACAGCTGAGCATCTCAAGGCAAAAGGCTCTGCGCGGAGAAGCACAACAGCACGTCACGGCACACAAGATGCAGCACAATTCAGAACCATGATAGCCTCTTTGTTTCTGCAGTATGAGGGGCAGGGGCACTGGAGCTGAACAGATCCGGGATATTGCAAGTTCTAAAGAAAAGGGCTAACAATTACAGCACTCCTTGTCTAAGAGACCGGCCACTACTGATAACCTGCAGAAGTGGCTGGTAACCTAGGCAACAAGCAGTAAACTATACATTTAAACATTCTTGAGAACGGAGCGGATTTAGGATAAGAGGTAAATTGAAAAGTTGCTTTAGTTTTATAAGCTCTTTTCAATTTTACTAATTTAAAGAAGCGCTCCCATCAAAGTGTTTCCTAATATATTGCAGTCATCATATTGTACAGCACTGTGTGCTTACAATTGCTCATTTTGCCTTTCTACCCAGTTAATTCTTCTCTTTTTTTAATTAAGTTTATGATATCACATGATTAAAAACTGACTAACTGAATCTTTGTAAGCTTTGTGTAAAAACAGGATGCCTCTTTTCCCTGCAGAGTGACACTCATGAGATGAATGTTTCTAGATCCTGATACCGCCACTTGTCTTACCGGAGGATCAGCTGGTCACATTGTGCTCGGTGGTTAATATGTGCACACGGTGATCTACAGCTGTAACCACCAATAATAAAAAGCTGTTACAAGTATGGAAGAAATATTAATATTTCAAGTTTATTTCTCCTTTAGGAAAACAATCCTGCAGAAGCCCTAAACAGCCAATGACAGCAGTGACAGCCCCCGGGCGGCCATGTTTCATGCAGTTTTCATCTTGGTGTATAGGTAAATACTTGTGTGCAGCCGTTTGCTGCAGATCATCTCGGCAGCTGATATTTTACCGTCATTTCCCGGAAGTCTCTTCTTACATTGGATTTATGTGTCCGGATCTCCCGTCACTTTCCTGCAGCATCAGACGAATGTCGGAAATGCATCCGATATTTATGGATGTGATAAAGAGCAAAAAATCAGATTTATTAATGGTTAATAGAAATGTTTTAAGCAATAGCTGCAGAAATGTAGATCCCGATAACATAAAATGCGGAGGTTGAGCTCATGGACTTGTGTAACAATGTATCACTGGGGAAGATTTATTACAACTGTCTAATTTTAAAACAAGCAAACAAAGCAAATTGGGATTCTGATCTGGCTTATATATCCTGAGTCATATTGCAAAGGATTGTTAAAAATCCACTTGTGACTTTTAGGATCGCTACTTCCAATAGGTGGCGCTGCGCTAGAGTTTGTCTCCTTTACTGGAGAGACAATTTTAATTTTAAAACAATGTAACTTAGAATAGGAAGTGTTATTTTCCTCGTTACCCCGCACGGTTAACCCCTCTGGTGCACATACCGGTGTAATATGTCTAGGAACTCTGCCACTGTTTCTCAGTGAATATTTCCTCAGCCTTCATACTGCCAGCACTATAGGGTCTGGAACTTCCTTTCTTTGCCAGTCAGACACCCAGTGAGGCAGAAGCGAGGCACCTCGTGGCCGGCACTTTGACTTTGAATTGATCTTTTTGCAGTATGACAACATAATTTTTAAATAAAGTGATTTGTAAATTGCCTATTTAGCATTTTATCAAATGAGATATAAATTTCAAAATCTTCCAGTGCCATTACACCAGAAATCTCTTCCCCATGTCAAAGAAGTATAATAATTTGAAAGCCGCTAAGGATGTAACAATTACAGTGCCTTGCGAAAGTATTCAGCCCCCCTTGAATTTTTCAACCTTTTCACACATTTCAGGCTTCAAACATAAAGATAAAATGTTAATGTTCTGGTGAAGAATCTACAACAAGTGACACAATTGTGAAGATGAGGGATATTTATTGCTTATTTTAAACTTTTGTAAAAAATAAATAACTGAAAATTGTGGCGTGCAATATTATTCATCCCCTGTAAGTGAATACTTTGTAGCGCCCCCTTTTTGCTGCGATTACAGCTGCAGTCTCTTGGGGGATGTGTCTATCAGTTTTGCACATGGAGAGGTGAAATTCTCGCCCATTCTTTGTAAACAGCTGGAGCTGAGTGAGGTTGGATGGAGGCGTTTGTGAACAGCAGTTTTCAGCTCTTTCCACAGATTCTCGATTGGGTTCAGGTCTGGACTGTGACTTGGCCATTCTAACACCTGGATACGGTTATTTGTGAACCATTCCATTGTAGATTTTTCTTTATGTTTGGGATCATTGTCTTGTTGGAAGAGAAATCTCCGTCCCAGTCTCAGGTCTTTTGCAGACTCCAACAGGTTTTCTTCAAGAATGGTCCTGTATTTGGCTCCATCCATCTTCCCATCAATTTTAACTATTTTCCCTGTCCCTGCTGAAGAAAAGCAGGCCCAAACCATGATGCTGCCTCCACCATGTTTGACAGTGGGGATGGTGTGTTCAGGGTGATGAGCTGTGTTGCTTTTATCGTTTGGCATTGTGCCCGTAAAGTTTGATTTTGGCTTCTTCTGAGCAGAGCACCTTCTTCCACATGTTTGGTGTCTCCAGGCGGCTTGTGGGAAACTTTACGCCACACTTTTCATGGATATCTTTGAGAAATGGCGTTCTTCTTGCCACTCTTCCATTAAGGCCAGATTTGTGCAGTGTAGACTGATTGTTGTGCTATGGACAGACTCTCCCACCTCAGCTGTAGATCTCTGCAGATCATCCAGAGGGATCATGGGCCTCTTGGCTGCATCTGATCAGTCTTCTCCTTGTGTGAGGTGACAGTTTGGATGGAGGCCGGGTCTTGGTAGATTTGCAGTGGTATGATGCTCCTTCCATTTCAATATGATCGCTTGCACAGGGCTTCTTGGGATGTTTAAAGTTGTGGAAATCTTTTTGTAACCAAATCTGGCTTTAATCGTCTCCACAACAGTATCACGGACCTGCCTGTTGTGTTCCTTGGTCTTCATGATGCTCTCTGCGCTTTACACAGAACATGAGCCTATCACAGAGCAGGGGCATTATACGGAGACTTGATTACACACAGGGGGCTTATATTTATCATCACCAGTCATTTAGGACAACATTGGATCATTCAGAGACCCTCAATCAACTTCTGGAGGGAGTTTCCTGCACTGACAGTAAAGGGGATGAATAATATTGCACGCCACAATTTTCAGTTATTTATTTTTTATAAAAGTTTAACATAAGCAATAAATTTCCTTCCTCTTCACAATTGTGTCACTTGTTGTAGATTCTTCACCAGAACATTAACATTTTATCTTTATGTTTGAAGCCTGAAATGTGGGAAAAGGTTGAAAAATTTAAGGGGGTGAATACTTTCGCAAGGCACTGTTTTTTTTTACTTACTAAGGACAATATCAGAGAGATTCTGTATGAAGAAAAGGAGGTGATCAATTCTCGTGCGGAGGAGGCGCGGAGGCTCCGGAGTCAGCACTTCAATCAAACGCCCCGATCAATAACTATAGAGGCAGCACGAGCGGATCACAAGCAACAATTCATAGCCAGTCAATATGGTACAAATCCTCAACTCAAGGGCACTTATGTGCGGAACGTAAAGTGCGGAGATTGTATTCACTGTGGAATAATCAGAAATCTCGCTCAGCAGAAATCCATAAAAGAAAGACGCTCCCAACCTGTAACCCGGGGGTGTCATGGCTCTGGCAAATAAGACTTCCCAACCTGTAACCCGGGGGTGTCATGGCTCCGGCAAATAAGACTTCCCAACCTGTAACCCGGGGGTGTCATGGCTCCCGCAAATAAGACTTCCCGACCTGTAACCCGGGGGTGTCATGGCTCCCGCAAATAAGACTTCCCGACCTGTAACCCGGGGATGTCATGGCTCTGGCAAATAAGACTTCCCGACCTGTAACCCGGGGGTGTCATGGCTCTGGCAAATAAGACTTCCCAACCTGTAACCCGGGGGTGTCATGGCTCTGGCAAATAAGACTTCCCAACCTGTAACCCGGGGGTGTCATGGCTCTGGCAAATAAGACTTCCCAACCTGTAACCCGGGGGTGTCATGGCTCTGGCAAATAAGACTTCCCAACCTGTAACCCGGGGGTGTCATGGCTCTGGCAAATAAGACTTCCCGACCTGTAACCCGGGGGTGTCATGGCTCCGGCAAATAAGACTTCCCAACCTGTAACCCGGGGGTGTCATGGCTCTGGCAAATAAGACTTCCCGACCTGTAACCCGGGGGTGTCATGGCTCTGGCAAATAAGACTTCCCAACCTGTAACCCGGGGGTGTCATGGCTCTGGCAAATAAGACTTCCCGACCTGTAACCCGGGGGTGTCATGGCTCCCGCAAATAAGACTTCCCGACCTGTAACCCGGGGGTGCCATGGCTCCGGCAAATAAGACTTGCCAACCTGTAACCCGGGGGTGTCATGGCTCCCGCAAATAAGACTTCCCGACCTGTAACCCGGGGGTGCCATGGCTCCGGCAAATAAGACTTCCCGACCTGTAACCCGGGGGTGTCATGGCTCCCGCAAATAAGACTTCCCGACCTGTAACCCGGGGGTGCCATGGCTCCGGCAAATAAGACTTGCCAACCTGTAACCCGGGGGTGTCATGGCTCCCGCAAATAAGACTTCCCGACCTGTAACCCGGGGGTGCCATGGCTCCGGCAAATAAGACTTCCCGACCTGTAACCCGGGGGTGTCATGGCTCTGGCAAATAAGACTTCCCAACCTGTAACCCGGGGGTGTCATGGCTCTGGCAAATAAGACTTCCCGACCTGTAACCCGGGGGTGTCATGGCTCCCGCAAATAAGACTTCCCGACCTGTAACCCGGGGGTGCCATGGCTCCGGCAAATAAGACTTGCCAACCTGTAACCCGGGGGTGCCATGGCTCTGGCAAATAAGACTTCCCGACCTGTAACCCGGGGGTGCCATGGTTCCGGCAAATAAGACTTCCCAACCTGTAACCCGGGGGTGTCATGGCTCCCGCAAATAAGACTTCCCGACCTGTAACCCGGGGGTGTCATGGCTCTGGCAAATAAGACTTCCCAACCTGTAACCCGGGGATGTCATGGCTCCCGCAAATAAGACTTCCCGACCTGTAACCCGGGGGTGTCATGGCTCTGGCAAATAAGACTTCCCAACCTGTATCCCGGGGGTGTCATGGCTATTAACATATAAATATGTAAATATGTCATGCATGTAGCAAGACCCAAACTGACACTCGTTACTGACGCTCATCACTGAAACTCGTTACTGACGCTCATCACTGACACTCGTTACTGACACTTGTTACTGACGCTCGTTACTGACACTCATCATTGACGCTCGTTACTGACGCTCATCACTGACGCTCATCACTGACGCTCATCACTGACGCTCGTTACTGACACTCATCATTGACGCTCATCACTGACGCTCATCACTGACGCTCATCACTGACGCTCGTTACTGACGCTCATCACTGACGTTCGTTACTGACGCTCATCACTGACGCTCGTTACTGACACTCATCACTGACGCTCATTACTGACCCTCATCACTGACGCTCGTTACTGACGCTCGTTACTGACACTCGTTACTGACGCTCGTTACTGACGCTCATCACTGACGCTCGTTACTGACGCTCATCACTGACGCTCGTTACTGACGCTCATCACTGACGCTCGTTACTGACGCTCGTTACTGACACTCGTTACTTACGCTCGTTACTGACGCTCATCACTGACGCTCATCACTGACGCTCATCACTGACGCTCGTTACTGACGCTCGTTACTGATGCTCGTTACTGACGCTCGTTACTGACGCTCATGTGGCGCCCTGGACAAGCCAGGGGCCACAGGTAACAACACACACACACCTCCACCCCCAGCAGTTCACAACAGACATCCCCAGTGAGACCTGATTCCTTCCCTCGGGTTCAGACAGACACACCAGGTGGGCGGAGTCAGGCAGATGGCGACGCCCACCGAAGAGTCTAGCTGGCCTGAGGCAGGAAGCAGGTCTGGACAAGTCTAGGAGAGGATGAGAGAGGAGGTCTGGAGAGAGGCAGACGCAGACTGGGGCCTAGGTTGGAGCCTAGGGTCCTTGTGTAGAGAGTGAGGCAGACGGTAGTGGACGTCTGAGTGAGCCGGGAAGACAGTCTGGTGGAACCGGAGGTAGCCGGGGCTGGGCGATGGTCCACCGGTACTGAACCGGGGAGCCAACTGGAAACCGGAGCGCAGGAGGAGTGTACGGAAGGTGCAGGAAAGGACTTACACTACCAACCTGGGGTCAGGGGAAAAACACCGCAGCCGCCTGTGGGTCCCGTCCATCCAGCCGTTTGTTTCATCAGAGACTCCGTGTGTGTTACTGGCTGAGTGAGTACCACCGTGCCGTGCGGCACAGCACTGCCCCCGCGACCCTGCACCTCACCAGGCCCCGTAACCCGCCTGCCATCCATCTCTACCCTTTCACTGGGCCCCGGGACAACCAACCCCCTACCCACGGAGGGGAGAATTAACAACCAAGCTGCTCCCTGTTACCGCTCCCGGGATCCCCATCTAGAGCAGCGGTGGTGTCACCAATATCACCACAACCATGGGTGGCGTCACGGACAATATCCATAATCAAAACCCCCACAACCAATCAACCCTCCTTTTCACTCACGGGCGAGGAGCGCCGCTCGAGTCCCCGGGATCCGGCCCACCGCTCGAGCCACCACCGAGCAGCGGCAGCAGCAGCCGGACCCGAGCAGTGGGTGAGCGCAGCGTTGCCATCCTCCTCCGCCCGTGACAACCATCACTAGTGTGACAGGAGCTTTTTACACTGAGATCCTCGTGTTCGGTTTTGTATGTTTCCGCCCGGTGGCGTTGGACAGTCGTGATTTCGGGATGTCGCTCCGTGCCGTTCTCTGCAGTCAGAGCTTTGCAGTTATTCTTACTTTGTATGAGAGATAATTCTATCGCGACGTTGTCTGTGGCGGGGATGAACCTCAGGTTTCTTACATAACACGACCTCTCTCCTTATTGAGTAAAATTGTGCATTTTAATGACATTTGTCATAGTTCTCTATGGATTGTGTTGGCAATCCCAGGCACAGCGAATATTCCTGCAATGTTACTGGTCACCACTAGAGGTCTCTATATCAGTGTACATTGCATGGATTGAAGACTCCCGTTGGAATTTAAATATGAGAATTGTCTCTTCAGAGGAGGACGGCGGAGCTCCCATGGGATGCAGCAATCCTAAGAGTCAATATCGAGCCTTTATCGATTCTTGTGACATGACTCACGGGAAGAAGCTGAACCAGACATTCCTATTCCAGACTCCTGTTTCAGGATGTTTGCCCCTCATCAGTGCAAAGTAGGAGATCCGATTTTACTGGATGAAACGCCTCTGATGAGAGAGTAAGTGGTAACGTGTCTTGTGCAGAGCGCCAAGCTGGCATAATGAGACTTATAGGCCATGCAGTGCTCGGCTGGGAATTTATAGATGCAATAAGCTTCTTAGGAGACAACTAGGACGAGAATTCTAGCACCTCCTATAGGATGTGATAATCCTAAAAGTCAATATTGACCCCTTAACAAGTCTTTTGATATAACTTAGGATAAGAAGACAAACCTGTTTTGCATTGATGAGGGGTGAACAGTGAACACCCCAAAACACGTGTCTGCACATGGAGTTTCTGGTTTGGTTTCTTATCGTAAATCATATGGCAAGGCTTATTGAAGGGGTGATATTGACTTTAAGGATTAGCTTATCCAATAGGTGATGTTAGAGGTCAAGGCCTCTTTCTCCCTTAGGTGTACTATGTGCCAGCTTACCTAGGGGTTGACCTCAGAGCTGACTTTAGGTCAGACCTTGGGGTGACATAGGGGATGACTTCAGGGGTGACCTCAGGGCTGACCTTGGGGACAACCTTGGGGCTGACTTTGGGGCTGACCTAAGAGCTGACCAGTTGATTGACCTCGGGGCTGACCTAGGGGCAGGGGGCTCCTGTGCAGGACTTTTGAGTAATCCCGGTTGTTCTCCATATATACCGTATTCCCACAATCAGCTTTTGTTGAGCGTCTCATGTTGCAGAATTTCTGCTATTATGTAAATGAAGTTACTTGCGTTTTCATCGCGTTTTTGACGCTGCGGTCTTTGTCTCCTGTCGTTGTGTCATGTTATAAATAAAGCTGGTTTGTTTTTGATTCTTCCGACTATTTGGCCCTGACATCATGTTATTGATTGACTTCTGGGCTTTCTTCTCTGCATCTAATTCAGTCTGTGAGGAAAATAAAAACAAAACTCAGTGAGGGAAGCCATAAGAGGGATTTACGCTGCGGGGAAAAGCCGCTCAGAGGCCGGAGGTTTCTATAAATGCGTCCACTGCGCTGGAGCTCTACCATGCTGCGGGGGAAAAGCCGCTCAGAGGCCGGAGGTTTCTATAAATGCGTCCACTGCGCTGGAGCTCTACCCTGCTGCGGGGGAAAAGCCGCTCAGAGGCCGGAGGTTTCTATAAATGCGTCCACTGCGCTGGAGCGCTACCCTGCTGCGGGGGAAAAGCCGCTCAGAGGCCGGAGGTTTCTATAAATGCGTCCACTGCGCTGGAGCTCTACCCTGCTGCGGGGGAAAAGCCGCTCAGAGGCCGGAGGTTTCTATAAATGCGTCCAATGCGCTGGAGCGCTACCCTGCTGCGGGGAAAAGACGCTCAGAGGCCGGAGGTTTCTATAAATGCGTCCAATGCGCTGGAGCGCTACCCTGCTGCGGGGGAAAAGCCGCTCAGAGGCCGGAGGTTTCTATAAATGCGTCCACTGCGCTGGAGCTCTACCATGCTGCGGGGGAAAAGCCGCTCAGAGGCCGGAGGTTTCTATAAATGCGTCCACTGCGCTGGAGCGCTACCCTGCTGCGGGGGAAAAGCCGCTCAGAGGCCGGAGGTTTCTATAAATGCGTCCAATGCGCTGGAGCGCTACCCTGCTGCGGGGGAAAAGCCGCTCAGAGGCCGGAGGTTTCTATAAATGCGTCCACTGCGCTGGAGCTCTACCATGCTGCGGGGGAAAAGCCGCTCAGAGGCCAGAGGTTTCTATAAATGCGTCCACTGCGCTGGAGCTCTACCACGCCGCGTGCAACAATACTCAGCGACAAAAACTCCCCAAAGTCTCCACGATGGAGCTCAGCCAAATACTAATCCATGATCTGGAGCCCGAGCAGCAAAGTGATGGGTAATGGACCCTCTGTCCCACGGGAACCTATGCCCAGAGACCCTCTGCCCCCCGGGACTCTGCGCCCCCGGGACCCTCTTCACCGGGGATCCTCTGCCCTCAGGACCCTCCGCCCTCGGGACCCTCTGCCCCATGGGACCCTCTGCCCCAGGACCCTCCGTCCCTGGGACCCTCCACCCTCGGGACCCTCCGCCCCGGTACCCACCCTTGGGACCCGTCGCCCTCGGGACCCTGTACCACCAGGATCCTCCACTCCCAGGACCCTCTACCCCACAGGACCCTCCGCCCCGGAACCCTCCTCCCTCGTGACCCTCCGCCCCGGGACCCTCCGCCCTCGGGACCCTGTACCACCAGGATCTTCCACTCCCAGGACCCTCTACCCCACAGGACCCTCCGCCCCGGAACCCTCCACCCTCGTGACCCTCCGCCCCGGGACCCACCGCTGACGGGACCCTGTACCACCAGGACCCTCCACTCCCAGGAACCTCCGCCGCTGACTTTGCTGCACATGTAATATAAATTCACTTTGCTGAAGACAGTAAAGCAAGGCTCAGAGCGCAGCGAGGGCATCGGGGCTTGGACATCATCCATTTTCTCCTTGTGCGAGGTTTTGGGCTGTGGACTCGGCCGCTCCACCCGGCACCATTGCCCGTCTGGAGGGCGACACTTTTTTCGGCAGCTTCAGGAATAATCTTTGGTTGCTGGATGAGTCGTTGTCAGAGAACAGATCCCAGCTCTGGAGAGCGGAGCCTCGTTAATGCTGCAGATTTGGCCGTTATGTAATCGCGCTCTTTACGTGCTGATACGAGTGCGGTGGCGTTGCTATGGTAATGTCCAAATCTCTGACAGATAACGTCTCGGCTGGATAAATAATGTATACAGCTTGTAAAATCTGAGAGCCATTTACTTAAACACTTTTACTCCTAAACTGTGAGCAGCTGCTATTTATGGTTTTATGTGCAGACGTCAGGCTGAGGCTGCCTTATACCGGAGCGCAGCGCGCCGACTAAGAAGGTGTGAGAATAGGTAAAGGAACAGAACAAACGCCCAACAGAAAGGAAAGTGAAGCAAAAAGGCGACTTATAATATATTAAGACGTGCGCGAATCTCATCTACTGAGCAAGGAAAAGGGATTGTAAATATAGAGGGTGAGACTGCGCCAAAAAAAGGAGAAAAATAGAGAAAAATCATAGCAGAAGAAGCCGCCATCACCGGGTCACATGCCGTGCACCGCAGGACGCAGACCGGTCAATAACGTAACAGAAGAAGAAGCCGCCATCACCGGGTCACATACCGTGCACCGCAGGACGCAGACTGGTCAATGACATAACAGAAGAAGAAGCCGCCATCACCGGGTCACATACCGTGCACCGCAGGATGCAGACTGGTCATTGACATTACAGAGGAAAAAGCCGCCATCACCGGGTCACATACCAGTGCACCGCAGGACGCAGACTGGTCAGTAACGTAACAGAGGAAGAAGCCGCCATCACCGGGTCACATACCGTGCACCGCAGGATGCAGACTGGTCAATGACATAACAGAGGAAGAAGCCGCCATCACCGAGTCACATACCGTGCACCGCAGGACGCAGACTGGTCAATGACATAACAGAAGAAGAAGCCGCCATCACCGGGTCACATACCGTGCACCGCAGGACGCAGACTGGTCAATGACATAACAAAGGAAGAAGCCGCCATCACCGGGTCACATACCAGTGCACCGCAGGACGCAGACTGGTCAATGACATAACAGAAGTAGAAGCCGCCATCACCGGGTCACATACCGTGCACCGCAGGACACAGACTGGTCAGTAACGTAACAGAGGAAGAAGCCGCCATCACCGGGTCACATACTGTGCACCGCAGGACGCAGACTGGTCAGTAACGTAACAGAGGAAGAAGCCGCCATCACCGGGTCACATACCGTGCACCGCAGGACGCAGACTGGTCATTGACATTACAGAGGAAAAAGCCGCCATCACCGGGTCACATACCAGTGCACCACAGGACGCAGACTGGTCAGTAACATAACAGAGGAAGAAGCCGCCATCACCGGGTCACATACCGTGCACCGCAGGACGCAGACTGGTCAGTAACGTAACAGAGGAAGAAGCCGCCATCACCGGGTCACATACCGTGCACCACAGGACGCAGACTGGTCAGTAACGTAACAGAGGAAGAAGCCGCCATCACCGGGTCACATACCGTGCACCGCAGGACGCAGACTGGTCAGTAACATAACAGAGGAAGAAGCAGCCATCACCGGGTCACATGCCAGTGCACCGCAGGACGCAGACTGGTCAATGATATAACAGAGGAAGAAGCCGCCATCACCGGGTCACATACCAGTGCACCGCAGGACGCAGACTGGTCAATGACATAACAGAGGAAGAAGCCGCCATCACCGGGTCACATACCGTGCACCGCAGGACGCAGACTGGTCAGTAACATAACAGAGGAAGAAGCCGCCATCACCGGGTCACATACCAGTGCACCGCAGGACGCAGACTGGTCAGTAACATAACAGAGGAAGAAGCCGCCATCACCGGGTCACATACCAGTGCACCGCAGGACGCAGACTGGTCAGTAACATAACAGAGGAAGAAGCCGCCATCACCGGGTCACATACCGTGCACCGCAGGACGCAGACTGGTCAGTAACGTAACAGAAGAAGCAGCCGCCATCACCGGATCACATACCAGTGCACCGCAGGACGCAGACTGGTCAGTAACATAACAGAGGAAGATGCCGCCATCACCAGGTCACATACCGTGCACCGCAGGACGCAGACTGGTCAGTAACATAACAGAGGAAGAAGCCGCCATCACCGGGTCACATACCAGTGCACCGCAGGACGCAGACTGGTCAGTAACATAACAGAGGAAGAAGCCGCCATCACCGGGTCACATACCAGTGCACCGCAGGATGCAGACTGGTCAGTAACATAACAGAGGAAGAAGCCGCCATCACCGGGTCACATACCAGTGCACCGCAGGACGCAGACTGGTCAATAACATTACAGAGGAAGAAGCCGCCATCACCAGGTCACATACCAATGCACCGCAGGACACAGACTGGTCAGAAACATAACAGAGGAAGAAGCCGCCATCACAGGGTCACATACCAGTGCACCGCAGGACGCAGACTGGTCAATGACATAATAGAGGAAGAAGCCGCCATCACCGGGTCACATACCGTGCACCGCAGGACGCAGACTGGTCAGTAACGTAACAGAGGAAGAAGCCGCCATCACCGGGTCACATACCGTGCACCGCAGGACGCAGACTGATCAGTGACGTAACAGAGGAAGAAGCCGCCATTACCGGGTCACATACCGTTCACCGCAGGACGCAGACCGGTCAGTAACGTAACAGAAGAAGAAGCCGCCATCACCGGGTCACATACCGTGCACCGCAGGACGCAGACCGGTCAGTAACGTAACAGAAGAAGAAGCCGCCATCACCGGGTCACATACCAGTGCACCGCAGGACACAGACTGGTCAGTAACATAACAGAGGAAGAAGCCGCCATCACCGGGTCACATACCGTGCACCGCAGGACGCAGACCGGTCAGTAACGTAACAGAAGAAGAAGTCGCCATCACCGGGTCACATACCGTTCACCGCAGGACGCAGACTGGTCAATGACATAATAGAGGAAGAAGCCACCATCACCGGGTCACATACCGTGCACCGCAGGACGCAGACTGGTCAATGACATAATAGAGGAAGAAGCCGCCATCACTGGGTCACATACCAGTGCACCGCAGGACGCAGACTGGTCAGTAACGTAACAGAGGAAGAAGCCGCCATCACCGGGTCAAATACCGTGCACCGCAGGATGCAGACTGGTCAGTAACATAACAGAGGAAGAAGCCGCCATCACCGGGTCACATACCGTGCACCGCAGGACGCAGACTGGTCAGTCATGTAACAGAGGAAGAAGCCGCCATCACCAGGTCACATACCGTGCACCGCAGGACGCAGACTGGTCAATAACATAACAGAGGAAGAAGCCGCCATCACCGGGTCACATACCAGTGCACCGCAGGACGCAGACTGGTCAATAACAGGAAGAAGCCGCCATCACCGGGTCACATACCGTGCACCGCAGGACGCAGACTGGTCAATAACATAACAGGGGAAGAAGCCGTCATCACCGGGTCACATACCAGTGCACCGCAGGACGCAGACTGGTCAATAACGTAACAGAGGAAGAAGCGGCCATCACCGGGTCACATACCATGCACCGCAGAACGCAGACTGGTCAGTAACGTAACAGAAGAAGAAGCCGCCATCACCCGGTCACATACCGTGCACCGCAGGACGCAGACTGGTCAGTAACGTAACAGAGGAAGAAGCCGCCATTACCGGGTCACATACCGTGCACCGCAGGACGCAGACTGGTCAATAACATAATAGAGGAAGAAGCGGCCATCACCGGGTCACATACCATGCACCGCAGAACGCAGACTGGTCAGTAACGTAACAGAAGAAGAAGCCGCCATCACCCGGTCACATACCGTGCACCGCAGGACGCAGACTGGTCAGTAACATAACAGAGGAAGAAGCCGCCATCACCGGGTCACATACCAGTGCACCGCAGGATGCAGACTGGTCAGTAACATAACAGAGGAAGAAGCCGCCATCACCGGGTCACATACCAGTGCACCGCAGGACGCAGACTGGTCAATAACATTACAGAGGAAGAAGCCGCCATCACCAGGTCACATACCAATGCACCGCAGGACACAGACTGGTCAGAAACATAACAGAGGAAGAAGCCGCCATCACAGGGTCACATACCAGTGCACCGCAGGACGCAGACTGGTCAATGACATAATAGAGGAAGAAGCCGCCATCACCGGGTCACATACCGTGCACCGCAGGACGCAGACTGGTCAGTAACGTAACAGAGGAAGAAGCCGCCATCACCGGGTCACATACCGTGCACCGCAGGACGCAGACTGATCAGTGACGTAACAGAGGAAGAAGCCGCCATTACCGGGTCACATACCGTTCACCGCAGGACGCAGACCGGTCAGTAACGTAACAGAAGAAGAAGCCGCCATCACCGGGTCACATACCGTGCACCGCAGGACGCAGACCGGTCAATAACGTAACAGAAGAAGAAGCCGCCATCACCGGGTCACATACCAGTGCACCGCAGGACACAGACTGGTCAGTAACATAACAGAGGAAGAAGCCGCCATCACCGGGTCACATACCGTGCACCGCAGGACGCAGACCGGTCAGTAACGTAACAGAAGAAGAAGTCGCCATCACCGGGTCACATACCGTTCACCGCAGGACGCAGACTGGTCAATGACATAATAGAGGAAGAAGCCACCATCACCGGGTCACATACCGTGCACCGCAGGACGCAGACTGGTCAATGACATAATAGAGGAAGAAGCCGCCATCACTGGGTCACATACCAGTGCACCGCAGGACGCAGACTGGTCAGTAACGTAACAGAGGAAGAAGCCGCCATCACCGGGTCAAATACCGTGCACCGCAGGACGCAGACTGGTCAGTAACATAACAGAGGAAGAAGCCGCCATCACCGGGTCACATACCGTGCACCGCAGGACGCAGACTGGTCAGTCATGTAACAGAGGAAGAAGCCGCCATCACCAGGTCACATACCGTGCACCGCAGGACGCAGACTGGTCAATAACATAACAGAGGAAGAAGCCGCCATCACCGGGTCACATACCAGTGCACCGCAGGACGCAGACTGGTCAATAACAGGAAGAAGCCGCCATCACCGGGTCACATACCGTGCACCGCAGGACGCAGACTGGTCAATAACATAACAGGGGAAGAAGCCGTCATCACCGGGTCACATACCAGTGCACCGCAGGACGCAGACTGGTCAATAACGTAACAGAGGAAGAAGCGGCCATCACCGGGTCACATACCATGCACCGCAGAACGCAGACTGGTCAGTAACGTAACAGAAGAAGAAGCCGCCATCACCCGGTCACATACCGTGCACCGCAGGACGCAGACTGGTCAGTAACGTAACAGAGGAAGAAGCCGCCATTACCGGGTCACATACCGTGCACCGCAGGACGCAGACTGGTCAATAACATAATAGAGGAAGAAGCGGCCATCACCGGGTCACATACCATGCACCGCAGAACGCAGACTGGTCAGTAACGTAACAGAAGAAGAAGCCGCCATCACCCGGTCACATACCGTGCACCGCAGGACGCAGACTGGTCAGTAACGTAACAGAGGAAGAAGCCGCCATTACCGGGTCACATACCAGTGCACCGCAGGACGCAGACTGGTCAGTGATGTAACAGAGGAAGAAGCCGCCATCACCGGGTCACATACCAGTGCACCGCAGGACGCAGACTGGTCAATGACATAACAGAGGAAGAAGTCGCCATCACCGGGTCACATACCAGTGCACCGCAGGACGCAGACTGGTCAATGACATAACAGAGGAAGAAGCCGCCATCACCGGGTCACATACTGTGCACCGCAGGACGCAGACTGGTCAGTAACATAACAGAGGAAGAAGCCGCCATCACCGGGTCACATACCAGTGCACCGCAGGACGCAGACTGGTCAGTAACATAACAGAGGAAGAAGCCGCCATCACCGGGTCACATACCAGTGCACCGCAGGATGCAGACTGGTCAGTAACATAACAGAGGAAGAAGCCGCCATCACCGGGTCACATACCAGTGCACCGCAGGACGCAGACTGGTCAATAACATTACAGAGGAAGAAGCCGCCATCACCAGGTCACATACCAATGCACCGCAGGACACAGACTGGTCAATGACATAACAGAGGAAGAAGCCGCCATCACAGGGTCACATACCAGTGCACCGCAGGACGCAGACTGGTCAATGACATAATAGAGGAAGAAGCCGCCATCACCGGGTCACATACCGTGCACCGCAGGACGCAGACTGGTCAGTAACGTAACAGAGGAAGAAGCCGACATCACCGGGTCACATACCGTGCACCGCAGGACGCAGACTGATCAGTGACGTAACAGAGGAAGAAGCCGCCATTACCGGGTCACATACCGTTCACCGCAGGACGCAGACCGGTCAGTAACGTAACAGAAGAAGAAGCCGCCATCACCGGGTCACATACCGTGCACCGCAGGACGCAGACCGGTCAGTAACGTAACAGAAGAAGAAGCCGCCATCACCGGGTCACATACCAGTGCACCGCAGGACACAGACTGGTCAGTAACATAACAGAGGAAGAAGCCGCCATCACCGGGTCACATACCGTGCACCGCAGGACGCAGACCGGTCAGTAACGTAACAGAAGAAGAAGTCGCCATCACCGGGTCACATACCGTTCACCGCAGGACGCAGACTGGTCAGTAACATAACAGAGGAAGAAGCCGCCATCACCGGGTCACATACCAGTGCACCGCAGGACGCAGACTGGTCAGTAACATAACAGAGGAAGAAGCCGCCATCACCGGGTCACATACCAGTGCACCGCAGGATGCAGACTGGTCAGTAACATAACAGAGGAAGAAGCCGCCATCACCGGGTCACATACCAGTGCACCGCAGGACGCAGACTGGTCAATAACATTACAGAGGAAGAAGCCGCCATCACCAGGTCACATACCAATGCACCGCAGGACACAGACTGGTCAGAAACATAACAGAGGAAGAAGCCGCCATCACAGGGTCACATACCAGTGCACCGCAGGACGCAGACTGGTCAATGACATAATAGAGGAAGAAGCCGCCATCACCGGGTCACATACCGTGCACCGCAGGACGCAGACTGGTCAGTAACGTAACAGAGGAAGAAGCCGCCATCACCGGGTCACATACCGTGCACCGCAGGACGCAGACTGATCAGTGACGTAACAGAGGAAGAAGCCGCCATTACCGGGTCACATACCGTTCACCGCAGGACGCAGACCGGTCAGTAACGTAACAGAAGAAGAAGCCGCCATCACCGGGTCACATACCGTGCACCGCAGGACGCAGACCGGTCAGTAACGTAACAGAAGAAGAAGCCGCCATCACCGGGTCACATACCAGTGCACCGCAGGACACAGACTGGTCAGTAACATAACAGAGGAAGAAGCCGCCATCACCGGGTCACATACCGTGCACCGCAGGACGCAGACCGGTCAGTAACGTAACAGAAGAAGAAGTCGCCATCACCGGGTCACATACCGTTCACCGCAGGACGCAGACTGGTCAATGACATAATAGAGGAAGAAGCCACCATCACCGGGTCACATACCGTGCACCGCAGGACGCAGACTGGTCAATGACATAATAGAGGAAGAAGCCGCCATCACTGGGTCACATACCAGTGCACCGCAGGACGCAGACTGGTCAGTAACGTAACAGAGGAAGAAGCCGCCATCACCGGGTCAAATACCGTGCACCGCAGGATGCAGACTGGTCAGTAACATAACAGAGGAAGAAGCCGCCATCACCGGGTCACATACCGTGCACCGCAGGACGCAGACTGGTCAGTCATGTAACAGAGGAAGAAGCCGCCATCACCAGGTCACATACCGTGCACCGCAGGACGCAGACTGGTCAATAACATAACAGAGGAAGAAGCCGCCATCACCGGGTCACATACCAGTGCACCGCAGGACGCAGACTGGTCAATAACAGGAAGAAGCCGCCATCACCGGGTCACATACCGTGCACCGCAGGACGCAGACTGGTCAATAACATAACAGGGGAAGAAGCCGTCATCACCGGGTCACATACCAGTGCACCGCAGGACGCAGACTGGTCAATAACGTAACAGAGGAAGAAGCGGCCATCACCGGGTCACATACCATGCACCGCAGAACGCAGACTGGTCAGTAACGTAACAGAAGAAGAAGCCGCCATCACCCGGTCACATACCGTGCACCGCAGGACGCAGACTGGTCAGTAACGTAACAGAGGAAGAAGCCGCCATTACCGGGTCACATACCGTGCACCGCAGGACGCAGACTGGTCAATAACATAATAGAGGAAGAAGCGGCCATCACCGGGTCACATACCATGCACCGCAGAACGCAGACTGGTCAGTAACGTAACAGAAGAAGAAGCCGCCATCACCCGGTCACATACCGTGCACCGCAGGACGCAGACTGGTCAGTAACGTAACAGAGGAAGAAGCCGCCATTACCGGGTCACATACCAGTGCACCGCAGGACGCAGACTGGTCAGTGATGTAACAGAGGAAGAAGCCGCCATCACCGGGTCACATACCAGTGCACCGCAGGACGCAGACTGGTCAATGACATAACAGAGGAAGAAGTCGCCATCACCGGGTCACATACCAGTGCACCGCAGGACGCAGACTGGTCAATGACATAACAGAGGAAGAAGCCGCCATCACCGGGTCACATACTGTGCACCGCAGGACGCAGACTGGTCAATAACATAATAGAGGAAGAAGCCGCCATCACCGGGTCACATACCAGTGCACCGCAGGACGCAGACTGGTCAGTAACGTAACAGAAGAAGAAGCCGCCATCACCGGGTCACATACCAGTGCACCGCAGGACGCAGACTGGTCAGTAACGTAACAGAAGACGAAGCCGCCATCACCGGGTCACATACCAGTGCACCGCAGGACGCAGACTGGTCAGTAACATAACAGAAGAAGAAGCCGCCATCACCGGGTCACATACCAGTGCACCGCAGGACGCAGACTGGTCAATGACATAACAGAGGAAGAAGCCGCCATCACCGGGTCACATACCGTGCACCGCAGGACACAGACTGGTCAGTAACGTAACAGAGGAAGAAGACGCCATCACCAGGTCACATACCGTGCACCGCAGGACGCAGACTGGTCAATGACATGACAGAAGAAGAAGCCGCCATCACCGGGTCACATACCGTGCACCGCAGGACACAGACTGGTCAGTAACGTAACAGAGGAAGAAGCCGCCATCACCGGGTCACATACCGTGCACCGCAGGACGCAGACTGGTCAATGACATAACAGAGGAAGAAGCTGCCATCACCGGGTCACATACCAGTGCACTGCAGGACGCAGACTGGTCAATAACGTAACAGAAGAAGAACCCGCCATCACCGGGTCACATACCAGTGCACCGCAGGACGCAGACTGGTCAGTAACGTACCAGAAGAAGAAACCGCCATCACCGGGTCACATACCAGTGCACCGCAGGACGCAGACTGGTCAATGACAGAACAGAAGAAGAAGCCGCCATCACCAGGTCACATACCGTGCACCGCAGGACGCAGAGTGGTCAGTAACGTAACAGAAGAAGAAGCCGCCATCACCGGGTCACATACCGTGCACCGCAGGACACAGACTGGTCAATGACATAACAGAGGAAGAAGCCGCCATCACCGGGTCACATACCGTGCACCGCAGGACGCAGACTGGTCAGTAACGCAACAGAGGAAGAAGCCGCCATCACCGGGTCAAATACCGTGCACCGCAGGACGCAGACTGGTCAATCACATAACAGAGGAAGAAGCCGCCATCACCGGGTCACATACCGTGCACCGCAGGACGCAGACTGGTCAGTAACGTAACAGAGGAAGAAGCCGCCATCACCGGGTCACATACCGTGCACCGCAGGACGCAGACTGGTCAATAACGTAACAGAAGAAGAACCCGCCATCACCGGGTCACATACCAGTGCACCGCAGGACGCAGACTGGTCAGTAACGTACCAGAAGAAGAAACCGCCATCACCGGGTCACATACCAGTGCACCGCAGGACGCAGACTGGTCAATGACATAACAGAAGAAGAAGCCGCCATCACCAGGTCACATACCGTGCACTGCAGGACGCAGACTGGTCAGTAACGTAACAGAAGAAGAAGCCGCCATCACCGGGTCACATACCGTGCACCGCAGGACACAGACTGGTCATTGACATAACAGAGGAAGAAGCCGCCATCACCGGGTCACATACCGTGCACCGCAGGACGCAGACTGGTCGGTAACGTAACAGAGGAAGAAGCCGCCATCACCGGGTCAAATACCGTGCACCGCAGGACGCAGACTGGTCAATCACATAACAAAGGAAGAAGCCGCCATCACCGGGTCACATACCGTGCACCGCAGGACGCAGACTGGTCAGTAACGTAACAGAGGAAGAAGCCGCCATCACCGGGTCACATACCGTGCACCGCAGGACGCAGACTGGTCAATAACATAACAGAGGAAGAAGCCGCCATTACCGGGTCACATACCAGTGCACCGCAGGGCGCAGACTGGTCGGTAACATAACAGAGGAAGAAGCCGCCATCACCGGGTCACATACCGTGCACCGCAGGACGCAGACTGGTCAATAACGTAACAGAGGAAGAAGCCGCCATCACCGGGTCACATACCGTGCACCGCAGGACGCAGACTGGTCAATAACATAACAGAAGAAGAAACCGCCATCACCGGGTCACAAACCAGTGCACAGCAGGACGCAGACTGGTCAATGACATAACAGAGGAAGAAGCCGCCATCACCGGGTCACATACCGTGCACCGCAGGACACAGACTGGTCAATGACGTAACAGAGGAAGAAGCCGCCATCACCAGGTCACATACCGTGCACCGCAGGACGCAGACTGGTCAGTAACATAACAGAAGAAGAAGCCGCCATCACCGAGTCACATACCGTGCACCACAGGACGCAGACTGGTCAGTAACATAACAGAAGAAGAAGCCGCCATCACCGGGTCACATACCAGTGCACCACAGGACGCAGACTGGGCAGTAACGTAACAGAGGAAGAAGCCGCCATCACCGGGTCACATACCAGTGCACCGCAGCACGCAGACTGGTCAATGACATAACATTGGAAGAAGCCGCCATCACCGGGTCACATACCGTGCACCGCAGGACGCAGACTGGTCAATGACGTAACAGAGGAAGAAGCCGCCATCACCGGGTCACATACCAGTGCACCGCAGGACGCAGACTGGTCAATGATGTAACAGAGGAAGAAGCCGCCATCACCGTGTCACATACCAGTGCACCGCAGGACGCAGACTGGTCAATGACGTAACAGAAGAAGAAGCTGCCATCACCGGGTCACATACCAGTGCACAGCAGGACGCAGACTGGTCAATAACATAACAGAAGAAGAAGCCGCCATCACCGGGTCACATACCAGTGCACCGCAGGATGCAGACTGGTCAATGACATAACAGAAGAAGAAGCCGCCATCACCGGGTCACATACCGTGCACCGCAGGACGCAGACTGGTCAGTGATGTAACAGAGGACGAAGCCGCCATCACCGGGTCACATACCAGTGCACCGCAGGACGCAGACTGGTCAATGACATAACAGAGGAAGAAGCCGCCATCACCGGGTCACATACCAGTGCGCCGCAGGACGCAGACTGGTCAATGAAATAACAGAGGAAGAAGCCGCCATCACCGGGTCACATACTGTGCACCGCAGGACGCAGACTGGTCAATAACATAATAGAGGAAGAAGCCGCCATCACTGGGTCACATACCAGTGCACCGCAGGACGCAGACTGGTCAGTAACGTAACAGAAGAAGAAGCCGCCATCACCGGGTCACATACCAGTGCACCGCAGGACGCAGACTGGTCAGTAATGTAACAGAAGAAGAAGCCGCCATCACCGGGTCACATACCGTGCACCGCAGGACGCAGACTGGTCAATGACATAAAAGAGGAAGAAGCCGCCATCACCAGGTCACATACCGTGCGCCGCAGGACGCAGACTGGTCAATGACATAACAGAGGAAGAAGCCGCCATCACCGGGTCACATACCGTGCACCGCAGGACACAGACTGGTCAGTAACGTAACAGAGGAAGAAGACGCCATCACCAGGTCCCATACCTTGCACCGCAGGACGCAGACTGGTCAATGACATAACAGAAGAAGAAGCCGCCATCACCGGGTCACATACCGTGCACCGCAGGACACAGACTGGTCAGTAACGTAACAGAGGAAGAAGCCGCCATCACCGGGTCACATACCGTGCACCGCAGGACGCAGACTGTTCAATGACATAACAGAGGAAGAAGCCGCCATCACCGGGTCACATACCGTGCACCGCAGGACGCAGGCTGGTCAATGACATAACAGAGGAAGAAGCTGCCATCACCGGGTCACGTACCAGTGCACCGCAGGACGCAGACTGGTCAATAACGTAACAGAAGAAGAACCCGCCATCACCGGGTCACATACCAGTGCACCGAAGGACGCAGACTGGTCAGTAACGTACCAGAAGAAGAAATCGCCATCACCGGGTCACATACCAGTGCACCGCAGGACGCAGACTGGTCAATGACATAACAGAAGAAGAAGCCGCCATCACCAGGTCACATACCGTGCACCGCAGGACGCAGACTGGTCAGTAACGTAACAGAGGAAGAAGCCGCCATCACCGGGTCAAATACCGTGCACCGCAGGACGCAGACTGGAAGCCGCCATCACCGGGTCACATACCGTGCACCGCAGTACGCAGACTGGTCAGTAACGTAACAGAGGAAGAAGCCGCCATCACCGGGTCACATACCGTGCACCGCAGGACGCAGACTGGTCAACAACATAACAGAGGAAGAAGCCGCCATTACCGGGTCACATACCGTGCACCGCAGGGCGCAGACTGGTCAGTAACATAACAGAGGAATAAGCCGCCATCACCGGGTCACATACCAGTGCACAGCAGGACGCAGACTGGTCAATGACGTAACAGAGGAAGAAGCCGCCCTCACCGGGTCACATACCGTGCACCGCAGGACGCAGACTGGTCAATGACGTAACAGAGGAAGAAGCCGCCATCATCAGGTCACATACCGTGCACCGCAGGACGCAGACTGGTCAGTAACATAACAGAAGAAGAAGCCGCCATCACCGGGTCACATACCGTGCACCACAGGACGCAGACTGGTCAGTAACATAACAGAAGAAGAAGCCGCCATCACCGGGTCACATACCAGTGCACCACAGGACGCAGACTGGTCAGTAACGTAACAGAGGAAGAAGCCGCCATCACCGGGTCACATACCAGTGCACCGCAGGACGCAGACTGGTCAGTAACGTAACAGAGGAAGAAGCCGCCATCACCGGGTCACATACCAGTGCACCGCAGGACGCAGACTGGTCAATGACATAACAGAGGAAGAAGCCGCCATCACCGGGTCACATACCGTGCACCGCAGGACGCAGACTGGTCAATGACATAACAGAGGAAGAAGCCGCCATCACCGGGTCACATACCAGTGCACCGCAGCACGCAGACTGGTCAATGACATAACAGAGGAAGAAGCCGCCATCACCGGGTCACATACCAGTGCACCGCAGGATGCAGACTGGTCAATGACATAACAGAAGAAGAAGCCGCCATCATCGGGTCACATACCGTGCACCGCAGGACGCAGACTGGTCAGTAACGTAACAGAAGAAGAAGCCGCCATCACCGGGTCACATACCGTGCACCGCAGGACGCAGACTGGTCAATGACATAACAGAGGAAGAAGCTGCCATCACCGGGTAACATACCATGCACCGCAGGACGCAGACTGGTCAATAACATAACAGAGGAAGAAGCCGCCATCACCGGGTCACATACCGTGCACCGCAGCACGCAGACTGGTCAATGACATAACAGAAGAAGAAGCCACCATCACCGGGTAACATACCATGCACCGCAGGACGCAGACTGGTCAATGACGTAACAGAAGAAGAAGCCGCCATCACCGGGTCACATACCGTGCACCGCAGGACGCAGACTGGTCAGTGATGTAACAGAGGAAGAAGCCGCCATCACCGGGTCACATACCAGTGCACCGCAGGACGCAGACTGGTCAGTGACATAACAGAGGAAGAAGCCGCCATCACCGGGTCACATGCCAGTGCACCGCAGGACGCAGACTGGTCAGTAACGTAACAGAGGAAGATGCCACCATCACCGGGTCACATACCGTGCACCGCAGGACGCAGACTGGTCAATGACGTAACAGGAGAAGAAGCCTCCATCACCGGGTCACATACCAGTGCACCGCAGGACGCAGACTGGTCAATGACATAACAGAAGAAGAAGCCGCCATCACCGGGTCACATACCAGTGCACCGCAGGACGCAGACTGGTCAATAACGTAACAGAGGAAGAAGCCGCCATCACTGGGTCACATACCGTGCACCGCAGGACGCAGACTGGTCAATAACATAACAGAGGAAGAAGCCACCATCACCGGGTCACATACCGTGCACCGCAGGACGCAGACTGGTCAATAACATAACAGAGGAAGAAGCCGCCATCACCGGGTCACATACCGTGCACCGCAGGACGCAGACTGGTCAATGACATAACAGAAGAAGAAGCCGCCATCACCGGGTCACATACCAGTGCACCGCAGGACGCAGACTGGTCAGTAACGTAACAGAGGAAGAAGCCGCCATCACCAGGTCACATACCGTGCACCGCAGGATGCAGACTGGTCAATAACATAACAGAAAAAGAAGACGCCATGACCGGGTCATATACCAGTGCACCGCAGGACGCACACTGGTCAGTAACGTAACAGAGGAAGAAGCCGCCATCACCGGGTCACATACCGTGCACCGCAGGATGCAGACTGGTCAATAACATAACAGAGGAAGAAACCGCCATCACCGGGTCACATACCGTGCACCGCAGGACGCAGACTGGTCAATGACATAACAGAGGAAGAAGCCGCCATCACCGGGTCACATACCAGTGCACCGAAGGACGCAGACTGGTCAATGACATAACAGAGGAATAAGCCGCCATCACCGGATCACATACCGTGCACCGCAGGACGCAGACTGGTCAATGACATAACAGAGGAAGAAGCCGCCATCACCGGGTCACATACTGTGCACCGCAGGACACAGACTGGTCAATGACATAACAGAGGAAAAAGCCGCCATCACCGGGTCACATACCAGTGCACCGCAGGACGCAGACTGGTCAATGACATAACAGAGGAAGAAGCCGCCATCACCGGGTCACATACCATGCACCGCAGGACGCAGACTGGTCAATAACATAACAGAAGAAGAAGCCGCCATCACCGGGTCACATACCAGTGCACCGCAGGACGCAGACTGGTCAATGACGTCACAGAGGAAGAAGCCTCCATCACCGGGTCACATACCGTGCACCGCAGGACGCAGACTGGTCAATAACATAACAGAGGAAGAAGCTGCCATCACCAGGTCACATACCGTGCACCGCAGGACGCAGACTGGTCAATGACATAACAGAGGAAGAAGCCGCCATCACCGGATCACATACCGTGCACCGCAGGACGCAGACTGGTCAATGACATAACAGAGGAAGAAGCCTCCATCACCGGGTCACATACCAGTGCACCGCAGGACGCAGACTGGTCAGTAACATAACAGAGGAAGAAGCCGCCATCACCGGGTCACATACCAGTGCACCGCAGGACGCAGACTGGTCAGTAACGTAACAGAGGAAGAAGCCGCCATCACCGGGTCACATACCGTGCACCGCAGGACGCAGACTGGTCAATAACATAACAGAGGAAGAAGCTGCCATCACCGGGTCACATACCGTGCACCGCAGGACGCAGACTGGTCAGTAACGTAACAGAGGAAGAAGCCGCCATCACCGGGTCACATACCAGTGCACCGCAGGACGCAGACTGGTCAATAACATAACAGAGGAAGAAGCTGCCATCACCAGGTCACATACCGTGCACCGCAGGACGCAGACTGGTCAATGACATAACATTGGAAGCGACACTAGATATGGATCCACCCAAATAACACAAATTATCCCCTGATTTGTAGGATAAGGGATTGATAAGATCCGACTGTTAGGATCATCAAAGAACCGTGAGAATTAGGCTCTGCAGTGCCCCATCTAGAAATGGAGTGGAGGTACTGTGGCGCCCCAGGACCTGGTCGCCACAACAGCATTGCCCTCCCAAAGGGTTAATGCTGAGCCTGGAGGTAATTGGGAGGTCCATTGGCCAGCAAGTTTAACACCCAACGCAGTTCTCCCTCCGGCCAGCAGGGGGAGCTCTGAACTTGGGATTCCAGGGAGCATCCCTTAAGTCTGATCTGAGAGAGGAAGTAGGGTTCAGTCTGTAGAGAGCAGTAGAAGTGAACAGACGCAGAGTGAGCTGTCCTGTGAATCTGGGGCCTAGAGTAGCTTGGCCCAGAGAAGCAGGAGTAGCTGAGAGGCAGCGGAGAGACTCGGACATCGGAGTCTGTGGCCACCAGGGCTTAAACATACTACAGAGCTGCAAGCACCTGGCCCAAAAACATCCCAAAAGTACAGCTGCAGCATTAGGGCCCGGTGTGGACTCCAGCAGAGAAGCACCAGAGAGAGAGCCTGCCCAGCCTGCTACAGAGGGAAAGGGACGTACCATCAGTCCCAGCAGCAAGAGGGCCATTGCTGGATTCAGAGAAGCAGGGTCCTATCGTAACAAAGCAAAGTACAGGAGTAGGCCTCATACTCAGCTGGCCAGAAAGATCACCCCAAGTACTTCCAGGCCGACCGGATCCCCATCACCACCTGTAACGGTCTCCCAGGACTGGACTGTTTCCAAAGTAAAGAGGAAAAGGTAAAGAGACTGTTGTTTATGCCTGGTTCTTTCATCGCCTGTCGGCCCTGCACCGTGTTAGCCACACAACATCATAGACTTCCACGAGCACTAACAGTGTCCCCGGGGCTCCGCTCCACCTGTGGGGAGCAGTACCACCATTGCTGCCATAACATCACCCCGGAGGCCTCACACAGCAGCGGCGGCTTAATAGCCGCAGACCACAGGTGGCGTCACGAACACCAACTTTATTCATCAAGCCACATACTCTACTGACACCCACCAGGGCCACGGAGCCGGGCCCAGCCACCACTGACCACCACTGGACTAGTCCGGCCCGGCACCGGGTGTCCCATAGCCCTGGGGTGGGCGAGTCAGTACCAGACCCCTAGCTGTTAAGTATAATGACTGTGTATCACCTACCCGTCCTCTCTATAATTCTACACCGCCCTACATCTCCTCCTCATCTCTGTCTACCACCTACCCGTCCTCTCCACAGTGCTGCAGCACCCTACATCTCCTCCTCATCTCTGTCTATCACCTAAACGTCCTCTCCACTGTACTATACCGCCCTACATCTCCTCTTCATCTTTGTCTATCACCTTCCTCCTGTCCTCTCCACAGTTCTGCATCCCCTACATCTCCTCCTCTTTGTCGATCACCTACCCGTCTTCTCTATAGTTCTGCACCGTCCTACATCTCCTCCTCATCTCTGTCTATCACCTCCTCATGCTCTCCATTCTGCTAATGACCTAAGGCTGACATCCTCTTTAATCCGAATTTCCCGCTCCCGTCTCCAAGACTTCTCACCAGCTGTGCCAGTTCTCTGCAATGCACTACCAAGAACAATTCGATTAATTCCAAATATCCAGTTTTAACCCCTTTATGATCAAGGATGTATTGGTACACCTTTGGCCACGTCTGTCCCGTGATCCGCAGACATGTGAGGATAACAGGTGGGGTTGGATCTCTAAGGCAAAGAAGTCTAATATCACTTTGTAAAAAGTGGACAATTCCTTTAAGTCATAGATGTAAGTAGCTGCCCGGGTCACAGTAAGCAGTGCCGATGTGGTTGTGTCCCTCGGCCTTCATTATTGGATCCGCTGCAGAGCGACTGTCGGAGGAGTCGTTGTTTGTCAGCAGTAAAACTCCTGGTAATTATAAATTCATAAAGCTAATAACGAGGCTTCACCTGAGCGCCTTCACGAGCCCAGCGAGACCCGGTGTAAAACAATGACTGGTTAATTACAGCTTCCCGAGTCTATGTCACAATGAACAATATGGGACAATTACTACCTAACGCCACGACATGGGCTTATTCATCCTCTATTACTTCCATTATTCTCTGTTTTCAGCCCCAGCGGCGTCTTTGTTAGTAGTCACGGGCCTCCTGTCACCCATTAATGCTGCGGAATCACAAGAAGTGAAGTGACAAAGGAAAATGAAGAAAGACAAATGGACGCCTAATTCACCCCGGCTCGGAGCGCGGCGCGTTACTCTGTATTCATAGAATAACATACGCTGTGTTCTACAAAGTGACAAACATCTGAGCGGCTACGTTTGAAGATGTCCGTTTTTTTCATGGACCCGTAAACCTGTTTTGACGATTTTGATTTGACACTTGGGTCAACATCAGACGTCTCTACAATATTGCGCGGACCCATCAGTCCAACAGAAAAAATGGATATGTGAATAGCCTCATACACAATGACAACCATGACTGGTATATGGGGCTCAGTGAAGAGGAGGGCCGGGCCAGGGGTAATGACTTAGCTTTATGACGGCCCGGGCCGAGCCCCCCTCTTCACCGGGGCCCAGTCACAGCTGCAGCAGACTAAGGTGGCTGTGAAGCCCTTCCAAGGCATGGCATGCAATTAGCCATGTGGTGCGAGGCAAGGTGAGTGGAGCAGAGTAGGGGGGCGGTGCGTCATCCTGCGGCCCAGCCTGATGAGGTCATCACTTTGCGACCTCATTACACTGCTGCGGGCAACGCGGAGGTGGCAAGGACGTAGCATCTGGCAGGGAAGGGTAAGCGCTCCATGAGATCGTCAGTGGTGGGGGTGCCTGCGAACTCCAGCCCCTGCCTTGCTTCAGCTTGCTGTCCGTCGGAGGGCGCACATCCAGCTGAAACACATCACGGCTCAGAGAAGACGCTGCACGATGTGGAAGCTGGGGATGGTGAGTAAAATGTTTGTTTTTTTTCTTTTTGCAGTTGACAAATATATGAGAAGAGGCCCAGGAAGGGGACATATATACCAGGAAGGGGACAAAAACCAGGATGGAAACATATATACCATAATGTCCAGAATGTGCCCAGGAAAGGAATATATATATACACCAGGAGGGGCATCAGGAGGGGACATATATACAAGAAGGAGGACATATATACCAGGAAGGGGACAAAAACCAGGATGGGGATTATATACCAGAATGTGCCCAAGAGGGGGATATATATACACCAGGAGGGGCCTAGGATAGAGACATATATGCTGGGATGGGAATACATAAACCAGGATGGGAACATATATACCAGGAGGAGGACATATATATCAGGAAGGGGACAGAAACCAGGATAGAGACATATATACCAAAATGTGCCCAGGAGGGGGATATACATATCAGTAGGTGCCCAGGCTATCTATCAGGATGGGGACAAATAAACTAGGATGGGGACATAAATACCAGGAGGATATCAGGATGGGGACATATTTACCAGGAGGGATGACTTGGATGAGATGAGGGATGACTTGGATCAGATTAGGGATGACTTGGATCAGATGAAGGATGACTTGGATCAGATTAGGGATGACTTGGATGAGATGAGGGATGACTTGGATCAGATGAGAGATGACTTGGATGAGATGAGAGATGACTTGGATCAGATGAAGGATGACTTGGATCAGATGAGGGATGACTTGGATCAGATGAGGGATGACTTGATCAGATGAGGGATGACTTGGATCAGATGAGGGATGACTTGGATCAGATGAGGGATGACTTGGATCAGATGAGAGATGACTTGGATGAGATGAGAGATGATTTGGATCAGATGAAGGATGACTTGGATGAGATGAGAGATGACTTGGATCAGATGAGAGATGACTTGGATCAGATGAGAGATGACTTGGATCAGATGAAGGATGACTTGGATCAGATGAGGGATGACTTGGATCAGATGAGGGATGACTTGGATCAGATGAGGGATGACTTAGATGAGATGAATAATGATTGGATCAGATGAGAGATGACTTGGATGAGATGAGGGATGACTTGGATGAGATGAGGGATGACTTGGATCAGATGAGAGATGACTTGGATGAGATGAGAGATGACTTGGATCAGATGAGAGATGACTTGGATCAGATGAGGGATGACTTGGATCAGATGAAGGATGACTTGGATGAGATGAGAGATTACTTGGATCAGATGAGGGATGACTTGGATCAGATGAGAGATGACTTGGATCAGATGAGAGATGACTTGGATCAGATGAGGGATGACTTGGATCAGATGAGAGATGACTTGGATGAGATGAGAGATGATTTGGATCAGATGAAGGATGACTTGGATGAGATGAGAGATGACTTGGATCAGATGAGAGATGACTTGGATCAGATGAGAGATGACTTGGATCAGATGAAGGATGACTTGGATCAGATGAAGGATGACTTGGATCAGATGAGGGATGACTTGGATTAGATGAGGGATGACTTGGATCAGATGAGGGATGACTTAGATGAGATGAATAATGATTGGATCAGATGAGAGATGACTTGGATGAGATGAGGGATGACTTGGATGAGATGAGGGATGACTTGGATCAGATGAGAGATGACTTGGATGAGATGAGGGATGACTTGGATCAGATGAGAGATGACTTGGATGAGATGAGAGATGATTTGGATCAGATGAAGGATGACTTGGATGAGATGAGAGATGACTTGGATCAGATGAGAGATGACTTAGATGAGATGAATAATGATTGGATCAGATGAGAGATGACTTGGATGAGATGAGGGATGACTTGGATGAGATGAGGGATGACTTGGATCAGATGAGAGATGACTTGGATGAGATGAGAGATGACTTGGATCAGATGAGAGATGACTTGGATCAGATGAGGGATGACTTGGATCAGATGAAGGATGACTTGGATGAGATGAGAGATTACTTGGATCAGATGAGGGATGACTTGGATCAGATGAGAGATGACTTGGATCAGATGAGAGATGACTTGGATCAGATGAGGGATGACTTGGATCAGATGAGAGATGACTTGGATGAGATGAGAGATGATTTGGATCAGATGAAGGATGACTTGGATGAGATGAGAGATGACTTGGATCAGATGAGAGATGACTTGGATCAGATGAGAGATGACTTGGATCAGATGAAGGATGACTTGGATCAGATGAGGGATGACTTGGATCAGATGAGGGATGACTTGGATCAGATGAGGGATGACTTAGATGAGATGAATAATGATTGGATCAGATGAGAGATGACTTGGATGAGATGAGGGATGACTTGGATGAGATGAGGGATGACTTGGATCAGATGAGAGATGACTTGGATGAGATGAGAGATGACTTGGATCAGATGAGAGATGACTTGGATCAGATGAGGGATGACTTGGATCAGATGAAGGATGACTTGGATGAGATGAGAGATTACTTGGATCAGATGAGGGATGACTTGGATCAGATGAGAGATGACTTGGATCAGATGAGAGATGACTTGGATCAGATGAGGGATGACTTGGATCAGATGAGAGATGACTTGGATGAGATGAGAGATGATTTGGATCAGATGAAGGATGACTTGGATGAGATGAGAGATGACTTGGATCAGATGAGAGATGACTTGGATCAGATGAGAGATGACTTGGATCAGATGAAGGATGACTTGGATCAGATGAAGGATGACTTGGATCAGATGAGGGATGACTTGGATTAGATGAGGGATGACTTGGATCAGATGAGGGATGACTTAGATGAGATGAATAATGATTGGATCAGATGAGAGATGACTTGGATGAGATGAGGGATGACTTGGATGAGATGAGGGATGACTTGGATCAGATGAGAGATGACTTGGATGAGATGAGGGATGACTTGGATCAGATGAGAGATGACTTGGATGAGATGAGAGATGACTTGGATCAGATGAAGGATGACTTGGATGAGATGAGAGATTACTTGGATCAGATGAGGGATGACTTGGATCAGATGAGAGATGACTTGGATCAGATGAGAAATGACTTGGATCAGATGAGGGATGACTTGGATCAGATGAGAGATGACTTGGATGAGATGAGAGATGATTTGGATCAGATGAAGGATGACTTGGATGAGATGAGAGATGACTTGGATCAGATGAGAGATGACTTGGATCAGATGAGAGATGACTTGGATCAGATGAAGGATGACTTGGATCAGATGAGGGATGACTTGGATCAGATGAGGGATGACTTGGATCAGATGAGGGATGACTTGGATGAGATGAATAATGATTGGATCAGATGAGAGATGACTTGGATGAGATGAGGGATGACTTGGATGAGATGAGGGATGACTTGGATCAGATGAGAGATGACTTGGATGAGATGAGGGATGACTTGGATCAGATGAGGGATGACTTGGATGAGATGAGGGATGACTTGGATGAGATGAGAGATGACTTGGATCAGATGAGAGATGACTTGGATGAGATGAGAGATGACTTGGATCAGATGAGGGATGACTTGGATGAGATGAGGGATGACTTGGATGAGATGAGAGATGACTTGGATCAGATGAGAGATGACTTGGATGAGATGAGAGATGACTTGGATCAGATGAGGGATGACTTGGATGAGATGAGGGATGACTTGGATGAGATGAGGGATGACTTGGATGAGATGAGAGATGACTTGGATCAGATGAGAGATGACTTGGATGAGATGAGAGATGACTTGGATCAGATGAGGGATGACTTAGATGAGATGAGGGATGACTTAGATGAGATGAGGGATGACTTGGATGA
Organism: Anomaloglossus baeobatrachus; assembly: GCF_048569485.1. Lineage (NCBI taxonomy): Eukaryota > Metazoa > Chordata > Amphibia > Anura > Aromobatidae > Anomaloglossus > Anomaloglossus baeobatrachus. Next base: position 4,889,530 of record NC_134360.1, on the reverse strand, counting down.
GATGAGAGATGACTTGGATCAGATGAGGGATGACTTGGATCAGATGAGGGATGACTTGGATGAGATGAGGGATGACTTGGATGAGATGAGAGATGACTTGGATCAGATGAGGGATGACTTGGATGAGATGGATGATTTGGATGAGATGAGGGATGACTTGGATCAGATGAGGGATGACTTGGATCAGATGAGAGATGACTTGGATCAGATGAGAGATGACTTGGATCAGATGAGGGATGACTTGGATCAGATGAGAGATGACTTGGATGAGATGAGAGATGACTTGGATGAGATGAGGGATGACTTGGATGAGATGAGGGATGACTTGGATCAGATGAGGGATGACTTGGATGAGATGAGGGATGACTTGGATGAGATGAGAGATGACTTGGATCAGATGAGAGATGACTTGGATCAGATGAGAGATGACTTGGATCAGATGAGAGATGACTTGGATCAGATGAGGGATGACTTAGATGAAATGAGGGATGACTTGGATCAGATGAGAGATGACTTGGATGAGATGAGGGATGACTTGGATGAGATGAGGGATGACTTGGATCAGATGAATAATGATTGGATGAGATGAGGGATGACTTAGATGAGATGAGGGATGACTTGGATCAGATGAGGGATGACTTGGATGAGATGAGAGATGACTTGGATCAGATGAGAGATGACTTGGATCAGATGAGAGATGACTTGGATCAGATGAAGGATGACTTGGATCAGATGAGGGATGACTTGGATCAGATGAGGGATGACTTGGATCAGATGAGGGATGACTTGGATGAGATGAATAATGATTGGATCAGATGAGAGATGACTTGGATGAGATGAGAGATGACTTGGATCAGATGAGGGATGACTTGGATGAGATGAGGGATGACTTGGATCAGATTAGGGATGACTTGGATCAGATGAGAGATGACTTGGATTAGATGAGAGATGACTTGGATCAGATGAGGGATGACTTGGATCAGATGAGAGATGACTTGGATCAGATGAGAGATGACTTGGATCAGATGAGGGATGACTTGGATCAGATGAGGGATGACTTGGATGAGATGAGGGATGACTTGGATGAGAATGGAGATGACTTGGATCAGATGAGAGATGACTTGGATCAGATGAGGGATGACTTGGATCAGATGAGGGATGACTTAGATGAGATGAGGGATGACTTGGATCAGATGAGAGATGACTTGGATGAGATGAGGGATGACTTGGATGAGATGAGGGATGACTTAGATGAGATGAGGGATGACTTGGATCAGATGAGGGATGACTTGGATCAGATGAGAGATGACTTGGATGAGATGAGGGATGACTTGGATGAGATGAGGGATGACTTAGATGAGATGAGGGATGACTTGGATCAGATGAGGGATGACTTGGATCAGATGAGAGATGACTTGGATGAGATGAGGGATGACTTGGATGAGATGAGGGATGACTTAGATGAGATGAGGGATGACTTAGATGAGATGAGGGATGACTTGGATGAGATGAGGGATGACTTGGATCAGATGAGAGATGACTTGGATGAGATGAGGGATGACTTGGATGAGATGAGGGATGACTTGGATCAGATGAATAATGATTGGATGAGATGAGGGATGACTTAGATGAGATGAGGGATGACTTGGATCAGATGAGGGATGACTTGGATCAGATGAGGGATGACTTGGATGAGATGAGGGATGACTTGGATCAGATGAATAATGATTGGATTAGATAAAGGATGAATTAGATTGGATGAAGGACGACTTGGATCAGCGCCACTACTTGTCTCCAGTGTTAGAGAAGTGTCGCCAGTGCAGGTGCATAAAGTGCTCTCATCAGACAGAAACAAGTTTCCAAGACTAATTGTGCTTTTTTGGCGGTGTCCTGAGACTGAAGGACAAAGTCTGAAATTCAAGTGTTTTTGATATTTCCAAATGCACTGAAAAAACCCATTATGGTTAGCTGCAAAAAAAAATAAAGGTCTTGTTTCAGACTAACATTGACGGCCGATCCATAGGAAATGTCATCAATGTCTGATCGGTGCAGGTGTGACGCCCGGTACCCTTCGCTGATCTGCTGCCGGCAGCTGGAACTGCCCATCTGCGGAGCAATCAATGTTAAAGTCCTGGACAACCTCTTTAAAAGAAATATTCACCTCTGGGGATTTTTCTTTTCCTATGGACATACTTAGGCTAAAATGATTTTTGTAATTGGATTTTAATAAAAAAAAATGTGCGCCATTTCCCCTCTAGAGTCTCTCTGCTGCACTGCCTATTGGTGGCTATAGAATGAGTTAACATAGAATCCGTCAGCGAGCTTCATCAGGGAGAGGTTCTATCTCTGCTATGTCTTTTTTCTGAGCTTCTCTTTTTACAAGTTAAAGTGGTTCTCCACTACTACTGACTGTATGCGGGGCTCGCGTGATGTCACATTGTCACGTGAGTCTCAAACCGTGGTTACCGGCAGCCCTGGAACCGCGGCAGAACACGAGGTGAGCACAGGGACTTTTTTTTTTTTTTTTTTTTATTTTTATTATTTTAATATAAAATAAATAATTAAAATATACAAGTAAATAAAAATAAGTACATTCTTGAAAAAAAGGACAACAAAACGGGTCATGTCATACAGATACATATTGCATAACAACTATGAGAACCAGGACCATGAGGTCCAACAGGTAAAGGAAAGAAGGGGAGAGAGGGGGCTGGAGGGCATTGCACATAGGCGATATTGTGACAATTATCCACTACAACACCTAGAGAAGCTCCTGGCGCACAGAGTCCCCCTTCCACCCGTCTCTCACTCTCCTAAAGGAAACTTACCATAAAAGAAACTCCTAAAAAGAAAGGTCAGAAAGTGGAAAGAGAAAGGGAAGAAGACAGAAAGGGAGAAAGAGTATCGAAAGAGGGTGCCATGGGGCCTTCACCTGCCCGCCATGTTTATGTAAGGAGGTAAAAGGTTCCGATCAAAAAGGGGATTTGGGTCATGTCATGGGTTTGAGCCAGATCCTGCCAAATAAGACTCCCAGTGGGACCATTTTGTGACCACAGACTCTGCATCCCCCCGCGACTGGGCCAGAACCCTCTCCATCCGGTATATTGCATTCACCTCGTCAGTCCACTCTTCCAGGGTTGGAGAGTCTGCCTTCTTCCAGTGACGGGGTATAACCGTCTTGGCCGCCTGTAGGAGGTGTCGCAGAACAGATTTTTTGTACGCAGCCTGCGGCATAGGGAACATGTAAAGCAGAACTGCCTCAGGGTGTCTAGGCACGGTCACTCCTGAAACCTCTTTGATCGCCTCTAGCACCCCCTCCCAAAAGGACTGCAAGGATAAGCACGACCACCATATATGCGTCATGGTGCCCCCCTGGCTTCCGCACCTCCAACAATTGTCTGGGGTCTCAGGCCACCACCGATGCAGGAGGGAAGGGACCCGATACCATCGTGATATAACTTTATAACTGGTCTCCTGGGACTTAGTAGCAGTCACCGACTTGTGTGACAAGTGGAAGCATCGCCCCCATTGTTCTCTAGAGAATGTTTGGTTGAGCTCCCCCTCCCATGCTCCGCAAAAGGGGGGGAGATCATCCAAGCCCCCGGAGACCAGCAATTTGTATATAACTGAAATGTTGTGATTCGGGGCAGTCGTTGTTGTACACATGGCCTCATAAGGGGATGGAGAGAGTGCAAGCTCGTGCGTCTGTGTGAGTGATGTAATAAAATGCTGGAGTTGGGCGTATTCGAAATTGTGGCGTAGTTTTTGGGGTTTCTCCCCCAAAATCGTAGAGAGTGGTAGTGTCCGTCCCTGTGGGGCAATATGGATGAGCCGAAGAGGCGTCCGTTTAGTTCCTTCCAGGAAGCGAGTGACAGAGGCACCCGGAAGAAAATCCGGACTATCGGTCACCGGCATCAGCGGTCCATATGCACGAATCAAATCGCATTTCCTACCAGGGGCGTGTATGGTGCGCAGAGTCTGCTCGATACTGTACCCCACCACCAGTTTGCGACGGTTCAGCCGTGGCCACGTCCAAGGCAGAGTTGGCGCCGACAGAGAGCATAGATCATGGGCCAGACGCACCCATAGTTTAGACCCCTCATTATGCAACAGGTCCAGGACACGGGCATGGGCCACTGCTAGGTGATACTTTCGGCAGTCCGGCAGTCCCAGCCCTCCCGCGTCCTTTGGTCTGGTCAGAACACTACCTCGTATTCTGGGTCGGCCCTTGGCCCAGACAAACTGGATAAATAGTTGTTGAATTTTGTACCAATATGACGCGGGGATGTGGACGGGTACCGTCTGCAGAAGGTATAATAAGCGAGGCAATACTGTCATTTTGAGGGCGCCAACCCTACCAAACCAGGACACCACCCCCTGATGCCAGGTGGCTAGATCCCTCTCTGATTTGATAAGAAATTGTTGGAAGTTAAGTGAAAACAGTTTGGACAGGTCGGATGGAATGGTGATACCCAGATATCGGATACTATTGTTTTGTGGCCACTTAAAAGGGTGTTTGGATTGTAGGCAAGAAACTAGATTTGGAGGAAGGGAGACATTCAAAGCCTCTGATTTGTCGAGGTTTATCCGGAAATTGGACCATCTTCCAAAATTATCCAACTCTGACATCAGGGATGGGAGAGCCTCAAGCGGGTTAGTGAGATAAACTAAGAGGTCGTCGGCGAAAGCCGAGCATTTATATTCATGGTTCGCTATCTTGATCCCTTGGATGTCTGGGTTGGCTCGCAGGGCCGCCATGAGATGCTCCATCACTAGGATGTATAGAAGAGGGGATAAGGGGCATCCCTGTCTCGTCCCGTTATGGATGGTGACAGTGTCCGATAAGGTGCCATTGATTTTTATACGCGCCGACGGGGTGTGGTACAGTGCAAGTATTTTAGCCGTTAGGTTTGGGCCCAGCTGCAGGTGATTTAATGTTTGGGCGAGTGACTCCCATGAAATCCTGTCGAAGGCCTTCTCGGCATCTAAGGACAGGATCATCAATGGTATCCCTCGGTTGCGAGCAAATTGAATAATATCTAGAGTTTTAAGGGTATTGTCTCTAGCCTCTCGTCCCGGGACAAACCCAACCTGGTCTAGGTGGATCAGATCCGGAAGGAGAGGATTGAGCCTGTTGGCAATAAGTTTAGCATAGCACTTAATATCTACATTGAGCAGGGAAATCGGTCTATAGCTACCGCAAACGCCCGGGTCCTTGCCTACTTTGGGAATGACTGTGATGTGCGCCGCTGTAGAGTCTGTTGGAAAGAGGGCGGTGTCTGAAATTGAATTAAAAGACTCCAACATCAGAGGCGCAAGTAGGGTCGAAAAGGATTTATAGAATTTTGCTGTTAGCCCGTCCGGACCTGGACTTTTATTGCCAGGAGCACTCTGGATAACCTGCAATAATTCTTCTATCGTGAACGGGGCATCAAGATTTTCTAATATGGCACTATTCAGTTTTTTAAAGGGGGAAGGGGGGGCATCTGTTGAGGCGTTGGGGGATACCCTAGGAGGGGGTAGATTGTACAACCTAGAATAATAGTTATGAAAGGCATTTGAAATCTCAGGGGTAGTATGAACCAGGCCACCCGATGAGTCCTGAATATGTGGAATCAGGTTTGTTGCCCTTTTGGTACGTAACGTGTTGGCTAGCATTTTGCCTGGTTTGTCGCCGAACTCGTAGAATTTGCTCCTACCCAATTGAATAATGTGACTATATGAGGAGTTCAGTAATTTCCTAACCTCCAACCTCGCTCTTAGAAGTGCTTGGAGTGTCGAGGCCGCCAGAGCACGTTTATGGAGGAGTTCAAGTGTTGTGACTTTTTGAAGAGCGTCTTTAATGGCTTGTGCCCTACTTTTTTTAATTCGAGAGCCGTGTTTAATGAAAGTCCCACGAAGGACACATTTTAGGGCCTCCCACTTAAACACAGGCGCAGTGGTGTCTGATGCGTGGTCCCCCACAAAATTTGTGATAGAGGTGCAAATGTCTGAGGTGCAGCCTTCATCCAAAAGCAGTGACTCGTTAAGCCGCCAGGATCCTGCCGTCTTTGCCATGGATGGAACATGCATGGAACAGAACACTGGAGCGTGATCCGACCATAGGATGTTTCCAATCCCGGTATGGGACAGCCAAGATAATACATTGTGCTGCACCAGGATATAATCCAAGCGGCTGTACGAGTCCTGCGGGTGCGAGTAAAAGCTGTAATCCCTGTCCGAGGGGTGCTGTATGCGCCACGCATCATACAGTTGGAGCTGTAATAAAGATTTTTTAACTCGTTTAATTAGTGCATAGGAGAGGCTTGACCGACCCTTGGAGTTATCCATAGCCGGATCGAGCGTGATGTTTAGGTCCCCACAGAGAACCACTGAGCCCCTAACCAAAGGGAGGGCCGAACGTACCAATCCGGCGACAAAGCAGTCTTGGTTCTGATTCGGTGCGTACGCATTAATTATAGTAAATTCCTGTCCACTAAGAGATAATGATAAGACAATATAACGTGCTGCCTCATCTATTTTAACGTCCAATACTTGGTGAGGGAGTGATTTGTGTATCCCTATCGCCACCCCCTTTGAACGTGTCTCTGGATTGTTGGCAAGAAACCATGTGGTGTAGTATTTATTTTTAATCTTTGGGGTGTGGTTAGTTTTAAAGTGCGTCTCCTGGAGGCAGATCAGGTGTACCTTACGCTTGTGCAGGTGATAAAGGATCTGGGCCCGTTTCTCTGGGGTGTTGAAACCCTTCACGTTGAAGGATGCAATATTCAGGTCTGCCATTTAGAAGGGAATCCGGATGCTGCAATGGAAGGGTGGCAGGTTTGCAGTTTTGGTGGACGGTCCCCATGGCGAGGTCTAGTACAGAGAAAAAAGATTAGGAAAAGGAGAGAAAAGAGGAAGGAAGACAATTCAGAGGAACAAAACAAAAGCAGAGGGAGAGCCTCCACACTTAACACTAAGCAAGTTAATACAAACAACAGGAGCATGTCCGCCGCACACCGGCGGGGCAGGGGCTTCCAACCTATTGGGGGGAGAATCTGGTCAGACATCACCAAAAGACAACTCCTTTCCAATTGAGCATGAATATAGTGAGGCAAAAAACATTAGCATGGTACGAAACCATCGGCATCCCATATAAATCAATATCATGTACTATAGATATCTTAGAGAGGTTCCTTCAGGCGCGGTCCGGACTACTGCGGCTCAGATGTGGGCGTCTCTTGCCCCGGAATCTCTCCTCTCTCCGCGGTAGTCCCACAGATTGCCGATTTGTGGAGGGGTTCTCAAGAGGACCCGTGCGCAGCCCCAAACCCCATGGGCGGAGCAGCGTGTTAGGCCACTGGGGGAGGAGAATCGGCGGCAAGCCAAGGCCCGACGTAAAAGAGGGCAAGTCCTCGGGTGTACGGAGGGTGAAGTACTTCGAGCCCTGGCGGACCGAGAGGGAGAAAGGGAATCCCCACCGGAACTGGATCTCTTTATCCTTTAAAACATCTAATAGAGGTTTGAGGGCCGCTCTTTGAGCTAGTGTGTGGCGAGAAAGGTCCGGTAAGATTCTAATAGGGGTCCCATTATAGGAGAGGTCAGCTTTTTTCCTGCTTGCCAGTAGGATCGCCTCCTTGAGAGCGTAGAAATGGACCCGGCAGATAACATCCCTTGGGTGGGGGTCCTCCGGATTGAAAGGGCGAAGTGCTCTATGAGCTCTGTCCAACTCTATTCTGACCCCTGGCGGGCGCCCGAGCAGCCTGTTGAAAATTGTGGTGAGCACCGACGGTACATCCACGGAAGCAATAGATTCTGGCAATCCTCTGACACGGAGATTGTTTCTCCTATTGCGGTTCTCTAGGTCGTCCATATTTTGCTGCAGGGAGAACAATTGTTTGGCGTGTTCTGTCACTGTAGCTTGTAAGGCATGGATAGAGGTAGAGTTATTTTCTTGTATCGTGGAAACCGTATCCACTCTATCTGTTAGAGATGAGAGTTCCGCTCTGAATTGGGCAAATTCCAGTTTGCATTCCGCAACAACTTGGTTTGCTAGAGCCGCGATGTCACTTTTGGTAGGTATCGCCTGCATGAATGCCCGGAGGTCCGCCAGGGAGGCCGGCCTATCCTCACCCCCTGCAGTCGGCGAGAAGGCCACATGGGAGGTATGGAAGCTTGATTGTGGCCTGTATATTTGTGGTCTCCCCTCTCTCGGAGTTGCGATCATGATTGGGGCGTGAGGTACCATTCGAGTGTCAGGGCCCTCTGGAAGCAGGGTGGGATGCCTCTCAGGTGTGGCTGGGTGCTTGGCGGGGGGACTGTCTGCCCATGATGAGCCAGTGGACCATCTGGCTGGGGAGCTTGATGCTGCCTCCTCCCTCTGCAACACTTCTTGCATGACAGCCTCCTCTTTCTGCATGGGGGACTCCCCATCCCCCTCTCCCATATGTAGGGGGCAAGCGTCCCCAGCTCTCTGTGAGACCCCGGGCTCTGTGTTTCCACCCCTATTGGGATCGTAGTCTGGGGTGGAGGGGGGGGCTGGACAGACTCCAGCTATTCCCTTCTGTGACTCCGGATTTTCCATCAGGGGCAGAGGCGACTGGTGTTTCAAGCATCGTCCTCCCCCTCCCTCTTGTGCGACCTGGCCGCCGCTTGTCAGCTGCTGCAGCTGCAGGGTCTGGGGCCTGCTTACCCGGTCCGTCTTGGCTGGGGAGCTGCTGCGGCGGCCATCTTGGAATGGCGCCGCCGCCGCGCCAGGCTTCTCCACCTCCGGTATGGGGGTCCCAATCGCTCCGGTCCCATTCCTCCGGGTCTGCGCTGGGGTGCCTCCCGTTTCCTCTGGTGCCCGGGTTCCTCTCGCCGCCATGTCGGATTCAGCCGGATAATCTGGTCCCTGGGCAGGACGCATGGAGGCCCCAGGTTTTTCACTCCCCGGATCGGTGAGGTAAGCCTCCATAGTGGGCTGTGGGGACGTCGGGCGGGCAACAGAGCGGGACCGGGCCTTCTTGGCAGCGGTACGCACCATTTTGGTGTGGGGATGCCGGTGGATCGTGGAGTTCTGCAGCGGAGCTCAGGAGCTGCACGTCTCTACACGGCCATGTCTAGCCACACAGGGACTTTTATTTTATCTGGGGGAAACACGTGCAATCAGCAGGGCTTGTTCTAGTAGTGGAGAACCCCTTTAAATGCATAGGGAAAGCAAAGGCTGTACAAGACAAACGGTGTAATATTTTTATGAAACCCAATTGCAAAATTGATATTTTTTTTTAGCCTCAGATACATGCATTTAAGTAAAAGAAAAATTTCCCCAAAGGGGGCAACCACATTAAGGGGGTGTCACGTCCCCATCGGAGTCCGCTCCTGCGACTTCTGCTCCAATCGCCAGACGACGCCATGTTCCCGCCATGGATAGTGCTGGTGATGGGAGAGGAGTCGGTGCCCGTGGTTCTGCGGAGCACAATGTCACGTCCCCACCGGAGTCCGCTCCTGCGACTTCTGCTCCGATCGCCCGGTGACGCCATGTTCCCACCATGGATAGTGCTGGTGATGGGAGAGGAGTCGGTGCCCGTGGCTCTGCGGAGCACAGGCTCCGCTCATCCACTAGGCTGGGTTTCCCTGGAATCTGCAGTACCACTGGCTGACTGTAGGTGGTGTGTGTCTCCCGGCTGACGTGGCCAACATTCACCTGCAGCCAATGGGAAGACACCACACCCTTCTTATTCCCCCTCCTGTCACATGACCACTGCCAGTGATAGTTCTGTACTCCTGGCTCATGTGCTGTTTGTATTGTGATTCCTGTGCGCTGACCTTGCTTGTGTTTGACTACCCTCCTGCCTGTCGTTTTTGTATTTTGCTGCCAGTTCCGGATTTGACCCCTGCTTTGTCTCCTCACTACGCCCCTGCCTGCCGATTCTGTTCCTGTTTTGCATCTCGTGGATTTTGACCCTGCCTGACGACCACGGACTATAGTCTACCACAGATAGCGATCTCTGAGGCTCTGTGTAATTCCAAATCCCTGTACAGGGGTTAAAGGGTTGCAGAGTTCTGGGGGTCCTGCTTTGTGAGCGGCTTTTCACTAGATTCCCCTTACAGCCAGTCTGAGTCTGTGGCTCCTATCAGGCATTACAGGGGGGTTCAGATCTCCCTATATGTAACAGCAGACGTCTCACAGCACGAGCAGTGCGTGCAGTCAGGGGCCGGCGGAGACCTTCATCCCCTCCTCCAGTCAGTGTATCAGCCTCGCAATGCAATATATATATCTGCTCCTGCCAGTATTATAGTCTCACAGCACGAGCGGTGCGTGCAGTCAGGGGTCGGCGGAGACCTGCATCCCCTCCTCCAGTCAGTGTATCAGCCTCGCGATGCAATATATATATCTGCTCCTGCCAGTATTATAGTCTCACAGCACGAGCGGTGCGTGCAGTCAGGGGTCGGCGGAGACCTGCATCCCCTCCTCCAGTCAGTGTATTGGTATCCACCTCGCCATGGAGTATATATATCTGCTCCCGCCGGTATCACGGTCTCACAGCACGAGCGGTGCAGTGTATATAACCGCTCCCGCCGGTATCACAGTCTCACAGCACGAGCGGTGCAGTATATATATCTGCTCCCGCCGGTATCACAGTCTCACAGCACGAGCGGTGCAGTATATATATCTGCTCCCGCCGGTATCACAGTCTCACAGCACGAGCGGTGCAGTATATATATCCGCTCCCGCCGGTATTACGGTCTCACAGCACAAGCGGTGCAGTATATAATCCCATCTGCCGGTATCATGGTCTCACAGCACGAGCGGTGCAGTATATATATCCGCTCCCGCCGGTATCACGGTCTCACAGCACAAGTGGTGCAGTGTATATATCCGCTCCCGCCGGTATCACAGTCTCACAGCACGAGCGGTGCAGTGTATATATCCGCTCCCGCCGGTATCGGTCTTGCTGTTTGCTGTTTATGCAGCGTGTAATGACTTCTCACCTTGGTTTGCAGCGTTTATACTTTTGTGCTGCGCTATCAGTGCGCGGTGGATGCGGTGGATGTGGTTCTGATTGGATTTCCGTTTCCTTTTGAGGATTCCTATTGACAGGATTCAGAGATGATAGAATTCGTCTTCATTGTCCCCGCGCCCCGGTGCGGTCAGGAGGGGACGGTGCTGACAATCGGACGGCAGGAGGCCTTTGTTCCCTTTCTTCTTTGCTCTCGGCCTCTACAAAGTCTCTTTTTCTGGTGTTTTATAGAATCTTGTGTAAAAGCCTTTCCATTGCATTGTCATCGTTCAGCTCGTCAGATCGGTGACTGCGAGGGGTCGGGGATGAGACGGAGCGGCCAGTAATTGCCGGATCTGCCGGATTCCTCATTGTTCCAGGAGAGATGGAGACAGTAAATTATAGGATCAGAATTATCAGCATCGTGGGGATAAAGCCATGGCGCAGGCTCCCATACACCGCCATTGTGGCCGCATGCATCACTGCTCCCCCGTCTACATGGAGGGGTAGGGGCTTGTTCACACACCGAGTATTTGCAGTGGGTTTTACCATCCCCGAATACTGAATGCAATTTCCAGAGCGTCATCCGTCTGCTGGATCCTTAAACCATCAGAGCAATCGTTCACATCTGCAGAATACAAATTCTTTCACGTTTTTGCAGCGTTTTTCACCCATTCAGACTGGACTGGAAGAGGGAACGGCCGATCTACAAAATCCCAGGACAGACGGCGAGGGCAGGAGGCCAGAAAATCCCTACGTCACCTGATACCCCAGAAAGACGCACGACGACGCCCCAAAATAGATAACGCCCCGAATACTGCAGGAATTAGGTACAGTGATAGACAGAACATGAGTACTTATGTAATGATTCCAGAATCGCAACGTCCTGAAGACTTACACATAGCAAATATTACACGGGCAAAATATCTGGGCCAATGGTCAGTGAATGGGCCAATGGTCAGTGAATGGGTCAATGATCAGTGAATGGGTCAATGATCAGCGAATGGGTCAATGGTCAGTGAATGGGTCAATGATCAGCAAATGGGTCAATGGTCAGCGAATGGGTCAATGGTCAGTGAATGGGTCAATGGTCAGCGAATGGGTCAATCATCAGTGAATGGGTCAATGATCAGTGAATGGGTCAATCATCAGTGAATGGGCCAATGATCAGTGAATGGGCCAATGGTCAGTGAATGGGTCAATGGTCAGTGAATGGGTCAATGATCAGCAAATGGGTCAATGGTCAGCGAATGGGTCAATGGTCAGTGAATGGGTCAATGATCAGCGAATGGGTCAATTGTCAGTGAATAAGCCAATGGTCAGTGAATGGGTCAATGGTCAGTGAATGGGTCAATGATCAGCGAATGGGTCAATTGTCAGTGAATAAGCCAATGGTCAGTGAATGGGTCAATGATCAGCAAATGGGTCAATGATCAGCGAATGGGTCAATGATCAGCGAATGGGTCAATGGTCGGTGACTGGGCCAATGGTCAGTGAATGGGTCTATGATTAGTGAATGGGTCAATGGTCAGTGAATAGGTCAATGGTCAGCGAATGGGCCAATGACCAGCGAATGGGCCAATGGTCAGTGAATGGGTCAATGATTAGTGAATGGGTCAATTGTCAGTGAATAAGCCAATGGTCAGTGAATGGGTCAATGATCAGCGAATGGGTCAATGATCAGTGAATGGGTCAATGATCAGCGAATGGGTCAATTGTCAGTGAATAAGCCAATGGTCAGTGAATGGGTCAATGATCAGCAAATGGGTCAATGATCAGCAAATGGGTCAATGATCAGCGAATGGGTCAATGGTCGGTGACTGGGCCAATGGTCAGTGAATGGGTCTATGATTAGTGAATGGGTCAATGGTCAGTGAATAGGTCAATGGTCAGCGAATGGGCCAATGACCAGCGAATGGGCCAATGGTCAGTGAATGGGTCAATGATTAGTGAATGGGTCAATTGTCAGTGAATAAGCCAATGGTCAGTGAATGGGTCAATGATCAGCGAATGGGTCAATGATCAGTGAATGGGTCAATGATCAGCGAATGGGTCAATGGTCAGTGAATGGGTCAATGATCAGTGAATGGGTCAATGATCAGCGAATGGGTCAATGGTCAGCGAATGGGTCAATGGTCAGTGAATGGGTCAATGGTCAGTGAATGGGTCAATGGTCAGTGAATGGGTCAATGGTCAGAGAATGGGTCAATGATCAGTGAATAGGTCAATGATCAGGGAATGGGTCAATGATCAGTGAATGGGTCAATGATCAGTGAATGGGTCAATCATCAGTGAATGGGCCAATGATCAGTGAATGGGCCAATGGTCAGCGAATGGGTCAATGGTCAGTGAATGGGTCAATGATCAGCGAATGGGTCAATTGTCAGTGAATAAGCCAATGGTCAGTGAATGGGTCAATGATCAGCAAATGGGTCAATGATCAGCAAATGGGTCAATGATCAGCGAATGGGTCAATGGTCGGTGACTGGGCCAATGGTCAGTGAATGGGTCTATGATTAGTGAATGGGTCAATGGTCAGTGAATAGGTCAATGGTCAGCGAATGGGCCAATGACCAGCGAATGGGCCAATGGTCAGTGAATGGGTCAATGATTAGTGAATGGGTCAATTGTCAGTGAATAAGCCAATGGTCAGTGAATGGGTCAATGATCAGCGAATGGGTCAATGATCAGCGAATGGGTCAATGGTCAGTGAATGGGCCAATGATCAGGGAATGGGTCAATGGTCAGTGAATGGGCCAATGGTCAGGGAATGGGTCAATGGTCAGTGAATGGGCCAATGGTCAGGGAATGGGTCAATGGTCAGTGAATGGGGCAATGGTCAGGGAATGGGTCCGTGAAGTGGACAGACATCTACGCTACCTTTGTTCTGTCACTGATGTGTGAGGATGAGGGATATTATCCTCCTCTGGTCCTTTCTCTATATAGGGCGCACAGTTCGGCCTTTCTCCATCAGTCTCATGAATATTTCATCTTAATACATGGACGTTCACCGCAATCTTCTCTTCCATTATCAGCACAAAGCCTTCATCAGAGTAAAACACATCAAACTCACCGGGAATTGGGTTTTTATAATTAGTTACAATATCTCATTTGATCGTCAGAAAAATGTTTTTTTAGGAAATGGGGGGAGTTTTTCATAAAAATGTCTAAAATGGGACAGTTACATGATCTTTTCTTTCCTGTAAAAAAGTATTTTTCCTTTTTTTTTCCTGCAATATTGAGAAATGTGAACAATCTGTGAGAATGGAATCGGGAGATAGGTCGTGCTGTGCGGTAATGTCACTAAGACCCCGAGGGGGGCCGTAGATTGATTGTTCTCATGATGCTTCCATGCTTTCTGTATGTCTGTAGGATCGTCCCTCCTGAGCCGTCTATATGGGCCGCAGGGCAGAGGAGGCCGAATAAAATGATACCTTGATATCTGCCATACAATGTTTTAATCCAGAGAAATCTACATTTTTCTTAATATGTAAATGAGCTGTTAAGATCTATGGGTGGGGCATAGATCTCCCGGAGACTCCGCCTCCAGGAATTGCAGGGCGTTACCAGTGTGATGGACTGATTAAACTGCAGTCTGTGTTCCTAATTTATTATGGTGATTATTACAAAAATGATGAATATTTATCCCATGTGGAAGTACGAAAATAATATATAAAGAAATTGATTAAATTGGATGTTATTTATTATTCATTACCAGTGTGAGACATGTAATGACTGACAGTCCGCTCTCATGTCTCGCAGTGGTTAACGCCCCCTGTCATTCACAATAACCTCTGGAGGCCGATTCTATGTCCGGCCCATAAATCGTAACAGCTCATTTACATATTAGAAAAAAGTGGATTTTTGGGGAATAAACCGCAGATCACACACAGGGCCTTGAAAAAATATTTATCTCTCATGAACTTTTCCACATTTTTTCACGTTACATCCACAGACATAAATGTATATATTGGTATTGTTGTAGCTGTTCTGTTTTGTCACAAGTCAGCTTATGGGATCACCAGTGAGGTCTTCTCAATTAGGCCTCTTCAGACCTAATCAAGATCGAGCGCTCGGAGAGAAAAGACCTGCATCCATGTGGGCATGATCAATTTCTTCTGTTTATTTAACCAAAGTACAGTTTATTTATACCATTTACAGATCAATGTGATTTTGCAAATAAGGCTTTTAGCTGGACTTTACAAGTTACTCATATGACCTTTAAGTTTTAGCAAAACAAAAATGTAGAGTCATGCATATGAGATAAGAAGAAGACAAGAAGAACATTTAGAGACAATAATAATCCTTGAGACTGTCTCTTATTCCGTAGGCTCCATGACTATAAACTACCATCAGATATACTTACTAATAACAATAAATCTTTAATGAAGAAATAGAGAAACTATTAACCCTTCTATATCAATTTCCCCCTTTTGTAAATGGTATAACCTTCACTACAGGGTCAGTAGGCGTCCAAACAGGAGCTGCTGGCTCATGGGCCTAGTACCCATGAGGGGTCTTCCTACCACTTCACCCATCCACCCTCAGTGTGGACACATACTTCCCGTCAGTAGAGGCCATTTGGGGTCCGTAGTAAACTACAGAAGGTTCAATACTGAAACTCTTAGAACATACATTATTCAATAGTTTAGCTAACGCATATATCAATGCTTTTACAGCTATATAAAGCAATAGACAGAATAACAATATTTGCATACAGGATTGTATAATGCCAGAAACCCAACCTGCCAGGCCCTTAAACCAATTAGCTGGATTCATAAAAGAAAATGTATTTCCCCACCAGGAGTCTTTGCTGGAATCATCCATATATATACATATATACATATAATAGGAGAACAGACAAAAACTGGTGACTATGTATGTAGATACACACATAGACACAAACACACGGAAACAATCATTGTCCTTTCCACAGATAGCAACATCATTATATTGAAGACTGAACCATAATCCATCGTAGGTAATGGGGCCTGAATGAGGGATCTTAGTCTTTACTTTGGTAACTACACCCTCAATGTCCGGATTGTATTCCATCCACCACGACTGTCCCCTAGGCTGTGTGATATTTAGCTGGAACCAGGGATTAGTGACCTTTCCAGCTATAGTCAAGGTGGCAAATACATCTTTTCACCAGAATATCGATAGAGTCCAGGTTTCATTGTACATACAGTCTGATATCAACACCTCCTGTGGTTCCAGAGGTAAGGCTAAATAAGGCATAGTCTTTGAAGAAATAGGAGTGTGTGTGCAGATCCAACAGTCTTTTGGCTTTTCTCCTTCCATGTCCTCAGTAAGAGAAATATGGTGGCGAATGAGTTTATTATCCCAGTCCGTATTTAAAAGTTCGCTCAGTGTCTTTGTTTGGCGCAGCAACCCTGCTACACCTAGCAGGATAATTAGCAAGACTGTCATTCTGCCGGTGGAGTGACCTTTTTACAGTGACTGGCGTGGATCCAGGTGGGTTTTCCCTCAAGTTTCACTGAGGTGGATGTGGTCAGCTGGACTTGGAATGGGCCATCAAAGCGTGGATCTAGGCCCCCTTCTCACGTGTCTGCGCACGACCACCCAATCACCTGGATTCAGCTGATGCACATCTGCACTTGCATTGGGATCTGGAATGGATGAAAAGACATGTTTATGCACCACATTAAGTCTTTCCTGTAAGGCCTGGACGTAGGCTGTCATAGTGCCGTGTTGCATCTGTAACACTTGTGGAAAGTAGAGACCTGTTTTTGGGGCACTACCAAACAGGACTTCAAAAGGAGACAAGCCTGTCTTTCTATTTGGAGTGTGTCTGACTGAAAAGAGTGCCAGGGATAAGCACTCTACCCAATTCTTTCCTGTCTCTGCCATGGCCTTTTGAATTTTTAGTGTAAGTGTCCCGTTTAATCTCTCTACTTTTCCACTGCTCTGTGGATGATAAGGGGTATGGAAAGCCTGCTCTATTCCCAGGGCCTGCATAATGTCCCTCATTATTTCTCCAGTGAAGTGTGTACCCCTGTCACTTTCTATGGCTTCTGGGATGCCATACCGACAGACTAGTTCCTTCATCAGTTTTTCTGCAGTTGTTTTAGCATTTGCACATTTTACTGGCTAGGCCTCAACCCATCCTGAGAAGAGATCTACACATACCAGGACGTATTCATACACTCCTACCTTGGGTAGTTGTATGTAGTCTATTTGCAGTCGTTGAAACGGGTAGAGTGGTCTGGGTGTTGCTTTCTTAGGGACTTTTACTGTTTTACCTGGGTTGTGTTGTGCGCAGATAATGCAGGATTGTACGTGTTTGGAGGCTACGTAACTGAAGCCAGGAGCGATCCAGAAGGCATTCACCTGGTTACACATGTGACTTTTTGAGGCGTGAGTGGGGCCATGTGTTGCTTGTGCCATCATAGGGAACAGGGACCTTGGTAAACACAACCTATCCTTACTTTCCCATACTCCATTCGAGTTCAGCCCAGCTCCCATTTTCCCCAGTGTTCCTTCTCTGTTTGGGCAGCCTGATGCTGGAGGGATTTCAGGACATCCAGACTCACTGTGGCTGGGACTTGCTGGCTCCCTGCCACTATCCTCTGATCCCTAGGCCTCTTTGCCGCTGCTTTCGCATCTGCATCCGCCCTTCTATTGCCCGCTACCTCCAGTGAGTCACCTTTTGTGTGTGCTTTCACCTTAATGATGCCAACCTGGACTGGTAACATTAGTGCCTCCATTAACCGTTTTACCAATTCTGCATTTTTAATAGGCTTACCAGCTGACGTAAGAAAAGCTCTACTTCTCCAGATAGGGCCAAAATCATGACAGATCCCAAATCCATAATTTGAGTCTGAATAAACATTAATTTTCCTACCTGATGCCGCTCTACACGCCTCAATGAGCGCTGTTAGCTCCGCCTCCTGCGCGGACATGTGCGGCGGGAGTGGTTCAGCTCGGATTACCTCATGTGAGGATGCTACTGCATATCCAGTGTAGAATCTCCCATCCAAGTGGTATCTGGAGCCATCTACAAAAAACTCAAAATCTGCATTAGGAATAGGTGTATCATAGACATGTGGAAAACCCGCTGTCTCCTGCCTCATCAGCTCTATGCAGCCATGCTCGTGCGTCATGTCAAAGTATTCATCCTCACTTGCTACCATTGTCACCAATTCCCCCTTTTCTGAATCTACTGGCAAAAGGGTGGCTGGATTCAGAACATTACACCTCTTGAGGGTGACATACTCAGGAATCAGAAGGGCACATTCAAGTCTGAGCTGTCTGGCCATAGACAGGTGTTTCGGTTGGACTTGCACAAGTATAGCATGGATGTCATGCGGGGAGTAAATTGTAGCGGGAAATATCAATGTGATCTCGCAAGCTTTCCCTAGCAGTACTGCAGCAGCCGCTACAGCACGGACACATGTGGGTGACCCTCTGACAACTGGGTCCAATCGCGCTGAGTAGTAAGCTATTGGTCTCTGTTGTCACCATGTTGCTGTGTGGGGACGGCTGTCGCATGCCCTCCCTGTTCTGTGCAAAACAAGAAAAATGGTTGATCGTAATTTGGAATACCCAGGGCCGGGGCAGATACAATGAGTAGTTTAAGGGAATGAAAGGAATCAATAGCTTCCTGAGTGAGGTCAAAGGGGTCAGATGACAGACAATCATAGAGGGGTTGCATCATTTGCGAGGCAGACCTTATCCAAGGCCTGCAGTATGACACTAAGCCCAAAAAGGTGCGCAATTGCCGGTGGGACCTGGGTAAGGAGAGATTTTGGACCGCTTGTTTTCTCTCCTCAGTCAGGTGTCTCGTACCTTCAGAGATACAGTGACCCAAAAAGGTTACCTTTTCCTTACAGTACTGTAATTTTTCACGTGAAACTTTGCAACCATTCTCTGCCAGAAAACACTGCAAAGAAATTGTGGCTTCCTTGCAGGACGTCTGGTCTGGACAGCAGAGCAAAAGGTCATCCACGTACTGCAATAGCGTAACCTGTGGATGAGGCGGTTGCTCCAGAATTCCTGCCATAGCTGTAGAATAAATGGTAGGTGAATTCATTCCTCCTTGCGGGAGGACTGTCCACATGTACTGTTTCCCCTCATGTGTGAAGGCAAAAAGATACTGACAGTCAGGGTGTAGAGGCACAGAGAAAAATGCATTTTCCAAATCAATTACTGTAAAACATTTGCAGGTCCCTGGGATTTGTGACAGTAAGGTATGTGGGTTTGGAACAATGGATGTTACACTCTCAGTGACAGCATTGACAGCTCTCAAATCATGCACCATTCTGCACGTGTCAGGGGAACCTTTGGGCCCTTTTTTCTTGATTGGATACAAGGGAGTGTTACAGGGGGAGGACCTTTGTACTAGAGCCCCTGCTTGCACATATTCTCTGGTCAGGGCCATTGATTTGGCTGGGCTTAAGGGATACTGTTTATCAAGGGAATTTCAAACACCAATCCCTCCAGTCCCTTCATGGTCACCAGTTTCCTAGGCCAGAGGCAAAGGAGGAGGGAAGGAAAGAGGAGAGTCAGTCTGCTCCCTCTCCTATTTGGGGTTTTTGCACTGTCTGGCGTAATGTCCATTCTGTCCACAATTCCAGCACTGTACGGTCGCTCGGTCACCTGGTGCCCCCCCCTCTGCTTCCACTGTTTTCCTTGTGCTCTAGCATACATAACTGGTCGCTTGCATTTTGTCAGTTCAACCCCCTTAGCTACTTGCAGAAGGTCTGTTGGGTCCATGTTTCTCCACTCAGGTCTGGCTGTCTGTACTGCTTCTCGTAAAAACTTATTCATACCGTTAACGAATATACTCATCAGTATTTTGTCATTAAGGGAGGTTCTGACTTTGTACCCCACGTCTGCCCACTTCAGCTGTAACCTCCAAAAGTACGTCTCTATACTCTCCCCTTCCTGCTGTATTACGTCAGTCAGGGAAAGAGGGAAAGGTTGGTCTTCAGGGTCAGATAACTGTTTTCTTTCCTCACCGTCAGAGTAATGTCCAGCTTCCTCCCCAGAACTCAATTCCTTCACTACCTCTGTCTCAGTGTCAGCGTCCTCTGTCATCACATGTGATCTGGTTCGAACAGGAGTTAGTGCAATCTGCTTAGGGCGAGTAACATTACACGTAGCACAAGTACCTCTCCAGTCTGGGTTTTTCTGACTACAATGTTTACAAGTCCATTCATCTGGTCTGGGTTTCTGATCATGTGAAGGGGGGGCGGTAGCAGTCACAGTTTTTGCTCTTGGTGCATTAAAACATTTATAATACACTTTACATAACAATAATATAATAATACATCCCACTGTTATTTCTTTACATCCACAATGCTGCACCTCTTCCCTGAATCTGTGCCATTTCTCAACATCCAAACATCCGTACTCTGGCATGTCTGCCTTTCTGAGTATTGGTCTGATATTTTTCACTGCCTCCTTGACTTTCCTTTTTTGCACTATCTGTTTGGCTGTTTTGGATCCTGCTGGAGCCCCACACTGCACACTGAACAAGTTGCCCATGGCTTCAACTTATTCCCACACAGCCCACCTTTCTGCAAATGCCCTCTCAGTGTCCCTGAACCTTGTTAACAGGCCACACTTCTCCTGGCAAGTCAGAATGGGCTCTAAAGTGGTAGCAGGAAGGCTCAATCAGCATTCACTCTCACCTGCTACACTTGTAGGGCGTATTGGGAAGGGTTAAAAAACACCTCTCACCCAATAGACCAGATGACTAAAGCAGGAAGGACCAGGTGTGATAGTCCTCTCACCTGCTAGACCACCTCCATGTAAGTGGGAAGGCCACAATGCTCTCTAACCCACTTCTTCAAACCTGATGTGCAGTTGGGTACTTCATGCTGGTCCTTTACAAAGTATTCCGGCAACGAACGTAAACTAGAGTTAAACCAATAAACCAAAAACAATCCTCAGAGCTGACTTCTCACAGAGGGCAGAAAATCGCGCAGCTGTTCACTTGACCCCTCCCAACAGAATGTCAGCGCACAGTTTGTTTAGCTAGAGTCTTATCTCGTCCAGATTCAGCTTTCCAAAACACAATCCTAATACCCACTGGTATAATACACAATCCTAGCAGAAAATTGAGACTACTTATATACCTTCACAGCACTAATATTCTACTTTGCTATAAAACCTTCATCCCCATTTTGAGGGGAAGAAACACACAATATCTCACTATAAGGACATATCCCAGGACCACTTGTCTTACTCATTCATTGATTCCAGAAACATATGTAACAATACACCTTCCAAGGGTTAACCTCACATGCAAATAAAATTATCTAAACCGCTCTTGACACTGATGGGAAAAAATTACATATGTCAGGTATCCACTCAAATACTCTATATGGCTATGCCCTGTGACATTTCACAACCGGAACATCTTTTCACAGTCCACAGTATGACCTATAACCATTAGACTTATACATACATATTATTTCACCAAGTCTCTTATCTCAATTTCTCATCACTTTGTTATTCAGAGGCTTCTCATCAATATACAACAACCTATTGCCTGCCTACTTTATCTAGGCATTAATATGAAACCACTTATGAACACATATCCCTAGACCAGTGTATTGCCCATCAAAGATGCAAAGATGGCCAAAGTAAAACACAGCAACACAGCAACACAGCAAATGCAATTATACAGAGACTGTCCCAAATTCCGTGCTATGCAATCTATGCAATCAGTTAATGGACGGACAACAGATTATCTTATTACTCTATATTTCAACTCTCATTCAGACATGCATGAAAAAACAATACTCACTGGTGATGCCAGAGTTCTTGAACCGTGTGTACAGCCTTACCCAGAATATTCGGGAAATCAGAGAGAGTGAAATAAAGTGTAAGAATAAAGCTTCTCACCTTGCTGCAGCTGAAATTTCACTGTCCCCAGAGTCCCCAAAACTTCTTCCGAATAGGCTGGTTGGCCACGGTTCCACGTTGGGCACCAAAAACTGTTGTAGCTGTTCTGTTTTGTCACAAGTCAGCTTATGGGATCACCAGTGAGGTCTTCTCAATTAGGCCTCTTCAGACCTAATCAAGATCGAGCGCTCGGAGAGAAAAGACCAGCATCCATGTGGGCATGATCAATTTCTTCTGTTTATTTAACCAAAGTACAGTTTATTTATACCATTTACAGATCAATGTGATTTTGCAAATAAGGCTTTTAGCTGGACTTTACAAGTTGCTCATATGACCTTTAAGTTTTAGCAAAACAAAAATGTAGAGTCATGCATATGAGATAAGAAGAAGACAAGAAGAACATTTAGAGACAATAATAATCCTTGAGACTGTCTCTTATTCCGTAGGCTCCATGACTATAAACTACCATCAGATATACTTACTAATAACAATAAATCTTTAATGAAGAAATAGAGAAACTATTAACCCTTCTATATCAGTATTATATGTGATACCAGCACAAAGTATCTGTGACATGTAAAGGGAATGATGCCGGGTTTACTGAATATTTTAAAAATATGACTCTGAACATTGTGACTTGCATTTGTATTTAGCCCCCCGTAATCTGATCCCTCTAAATAAAACCCTGAGTGACTAGTCGCCTCCAAAACTCACATAATTAGTATATTAAGATGACTTGGGTGTAATTCCTTCTCAGTAGAACTACAGCTATTCTGTGAAGATCTCAGAGATTTGCGTGAGAAGATCAGGGATAAACCAGCATCATGAAAACCAAGGAACTCACAAGACAGGTCAGGGATCACCCAGCAGCATGAAAACCAAGGAACTCACAAGACAGGTCATGGATCAACCAGCAGCATGAAAACCAAGGAACCCAGCGGACAGGTCAGGGATCACCCAGCAGCATGAAAACCAAGAAACTCATAAGACAGGTCAGGGATCAACCAGCAGCATGAAAACCAAGGACCCCACCAGACAGGTCAGGGATCAACCAGCATCATGAAAACCAAGGAATCCACCAGACAGGTCAGGGATCAACCAGCATCATGAAAACCAAGAAACTCACAAGACAGGTCAGGGATCACCCAGCAGCATGAAAACCAAGGAACTCACAAGACAGGTCATGGATCAACCAGCAGCATGAAAACCAAGGAACCCACCGGACAGGTCAGGGATCACCCAGCAGCATGAAAACCAAGAAACTCATAAGACAGGTCAGGGATCAACCAGCAGCATGAAAACCAAGGACCCCACCAGACAGGTCAGGGATCAACCAGCATCATGAAAACCAAGGAATCCACCAGACAGGTCAGGGATCAACCAGCATCATGAAAACCAAGAAACTCACAAGACAGGTCAGGGATCACCCAGCAGCATGAAAACCAAGGAACTCACAAGACAGGTCATGGATCAAGCAGCAGCATGAAAACCAAGGAACCCACCGAACAGGTCAGGAATCAACCAGCATCATGAAAACCAAGAAACTCATAAGACAGGTCAGGAATCAACCAGCATCATGAAAACCAAGAAACTCACAAGACAGGTCAGGGATCAACCAGCAGCATGAAAACCAAGGAACCCACCAGACAGGTCAGGGATTAACCAGCATCATGAAAACCAAGGAATCCACCAGACAGGTCAGGGATCAACCAGCAACATGAAAACCAAGGAACTCACCAGACAGGTCAGGGATCAACTAGCATCATAAAAACCAAGGAACCCACCGGACAGGTCAGGGATAAAGAGGAGGAAAGCAGTGTCAGGTTATAAAGAAATAGCCCAAGCTGTGAACATCTCACAGAGCACTGCTCAATCCATCATCCAAACATGGAAAGAGTACGGCACAACTACAAACCTACAAGACATGGTGTCCACCGAAGCTGACATCCCAAGAAGAAGAGCGCTAATGAAAGAAGAGCGAGAGGCCCCTGGTCACTGGAGAAGCCACAGACATCACAGCTCAGGGAGAGAATCTGTCCACAGGATGACTAAGACTGCACATTACCCTGAAGACCCCATCCCCACCGACACACATGGTGGAGGCAGCATCCTGCTGTGGGGAGGCTTTTCTTCAGCAGGGGCAGGGAAGATGGTCAGAGGTGATGGTTAGATGGATGGAGCTAAATACAGGGTGTAGGTTCACCTTCCAGCAGGACAATGACCCTCAACATCCTGCAGAGCCACAATGGGGGGTTCAGATCAGAGGATATTCCTGTGTGTGAGTGGCCAAGTCACAGTCCAGACCCAAATCCACCGAGACCACAGACGTCTCCATCCAATCTCACTGAGCGAGAGAAGAAGAGGAAAATGGCCCCTCTAGATGAGCAAAGCTGGAGAGACCCCAAAAGACAGAGAATGGTGGTCCTACAGAGTGCTGACTCCGGGGGATGAATACTAATGCAAGACAGAGAAAGGTGGTCCTACAAAGTACTGACTCCAGGGGCTGAATACTAATACAAGACAGAGAGGTCTCACAAAGTGCTGACTCCAGGGGCTGAATACAAATGCAGGTCACCATTATCAGATTTATATATATGAAATAGGCGACTCTGTATCCTTTCCTTTACACCTCACAGATACTTTTCTTGGTGTTGGCGTCACATAAAATCCCAATAACATACATGTCAGTTTGTGGGTGTAATGTGAAAAAATGTGGGAAAGTTCAAGGGGTATGAATACTTTTTCAAGGCACTGTACATCTGTCATAACAAATATACCTTTTGTATCATGTATTCCCCGATATCTTGTATACGCCGGGTTTATGCCTTTATCTCACTGATTCACCTCGATGTTCAGCTACAGTCAGAGACGGGTTTAGTGTATATACTGTATATATATATATGCTGTATGTACAGTATATCTGGTAATATCACAGCGTATTAGATTAGAGGAGTGCGCGGCGCCCCCTCTCCGTGTCCGGGGGATAGCAGTGATGGCTCTGGCGGTTGTAATGTTCTCGCATTGTCCGGAGCCGCGGCCTCCAGATTACCGGGAAGACACAAAGCTCACATCAGATCTACAGACGCGGCCTCCAGATTACCGGGAAGACACAAAGCTCACATCAGATCTACAGACGCGGCCTCCAGATTACCGGGAAGACACAAAGCTCACATCAGATCTACAGACGCGGCCTCCAGATTACCGGGAAGACACAAAGCTCACATCAGATCTACAGACGCGGCCTCCAGATTACCGGGAAGACACAAAGCTCACATCAGATCTACAGACGCGGCCGCCAGATTACCGGGAAGACACAAAGCTCATATCAGATCTACAGACGCGGCCTCCAGATTACCGGGAAGACACAAAGCTCATATCAGATCTACAGACGCGGCCTCCAGATTACCGGGAAGACACAAAGCTCATATCAGATCTACAGACGCGGCCTCCAGATTACCGGGAAGACACAAACCTGAAATCAGATCTACAGACGCGGCCTCCAGATTACCGGGAAGACACAAACCTGAAATCAGATCTACAGACGCGGCCTCCAGATTACCGGGAAGACACAAAGCTCACATCAGATCTACAGACGCGGCCTCCAGATTACCGGGAAGACACAAAGCTGACATCAGATCTACAGACGCGGCCTCCAGATTACCGGGAAGACACAAACCTGACATCAGATCTACAGACACGGCCTCCAGATTACTGGGAAGACACAAAGCTCACATCAGATCTACAGACGCGGCCTCCAGATTACTGGGAAGACACAAAGCTCACATCAGATCTACAGACGCGGCCTCCAGATTACCGGGAAGACACAAACCTGACATCAGATCCCCAGACGCGGCCTCCAGATTACTGGGAAGACACAAACCTGACATCAGATCCACAGACGCGGCCTCCAGATTACCGGGAAGACACAAAGCTCACATCAGCTCTACAGACGCGGCCTCCAGATTACCGGGAAGACACAAAGCTCACATCAGATCTACAGACGCGGCCTCCAGATTACCGGAAAGACACAAAGCTCACATCAGATCTACAGACGCGGCCTCCAGATTACCGGGAAGACACAAAGCTCACATCAGATCTACAGACGCGGCCTCCAGATTACCGGGAAGACACAAAGCTCACATCAGATCTACAGACGCGGCCTCCAGATTACCGGGAAGACACAAACCTGACATCAGATCTACAGACGCGGCCTCCAGATTACCGGGAAGACACAAAGCTCACATCAGATCTACAGACGCGGCCTCCAGATTACCGGGAAGACACAAAGGTCACATCAGATCTACAGACGCGGCCTCCAGATTACCGGGAAGACACAAACCTGACATCAGATCTACAGACGCGGCCTCCAGATTACCGGGAAGACACAAACCTGACATGAGATCTACAGACGCGGCCTCCAGATTACCGGGAAGACACAAACCTGACATCAGATCTACAGACGCGGCCTCCAGATTACCAGGAAGACACAAAGCTCACATCAGATCTACAGACGCGGCCAAAAGTCAGAGACTGAAGCAAATCTTGGTTTTCCCAGTTTCCTGCTTCAGAGGCTTAAATCTTTTTGTCGCATGTTTCTATGGTTTCTATGGTTACTGAAGTGCAATTATTAACAATTCATAAGCTGTCAAACTTTTATTAACAAATACATGAAGTTTCTGTAAAGACTGAATATTCCCAGCGCGGCCCCTGATTTCTCCTGACTCTGCCCTTCCAGGGAGAAGGGGGGATGTGGAGGCCCGTCCTCCTCCTTACACCACAATTATGTCGATGAGTCTGTGCACAGACCTTAGGTTGGCCGCTGAGTCTGTGAGATGCCGTGTGTACAGACCTTAGGTTGGCCGCTGAGTCTGTGAGATGCCGCGTGCACAGACCTTAGGTTGGCTGCTGAGTGTGAGATGCTGCGTGAACAGATCTTAGGTTGGCCACTGAGTCTGTGAGATGCCGTGTGCACAGATCTTAGGTTGGAGGCTGAGTCTGTGAGATGCCGCGTGCACAGACCTTAGGTTGGCCGCTGAGTCTGTGAGATGCTGCGTGCACAGATCTTAGGGTGGCCGCTGAGTCTGTGAGATGCCGTGTGCACAGACCTTAGGTTGGCCGTTGAGTCTGTGAGATGCCGTGTGTACAGACCTTAGGTTGGCCGCTGAGTCTGTGAGATGCTGCGTGCACAGATCTTAGGTTGGCCACTGAGTCTGTGAGATGCCGCGTGCACAGACCTTAGGTTGGCCGCTGAGTCTGTGAGATGCTGCATGCACAGATCTTAGGTTGGCCGCTGAGTCTGTGAGATGCCGCGTGCACAGACCTTAGGTTGGCCGTTGAGTCTGTGAGATGCCGTGTGTACAGACCTTAGGTTGGCTGCTGAATCTGTGAGATGCTGTGCGCACAGACCTTAGGTTGGCTGCTGACTCTGTGAGATGCCGTGTGCACAGACCTTAGGTTGGCCGCTGACTCTGTGAGATGCCGTATGCACAGATCTTAGGTTGGCCTCTGAGCCTGTGAGATGCCGTGTGCACAGACCTTAGGTTGGCCGCTGAGTCTGTGAGATGCCGTGTGCACAGACCTTAGGTTGGCCGCTGAGTCTGTGAGATGCTGCGTGCACAGATCTTAGGTTGGCCGCTGACTCTGTGAGATGCCGTGTGCACAGATCTTAGGTTGGCCGCTGACTCTGTGAGATGCCGCGTGCACAGATCTTAGGGTGGCCGCTGAGTCTGTGAGATGCCGCGTGCACAGACCTTAGGTTGGCCGCTGAGTCTGTGAGATGCCGTGTGCACAGACCTTAGGTTGGCTGCTGAGTCTGTGAGATGCTGCGTGCACAGACCTTAGGTTGGCCGCTGACTCTGTGAGATGCCGTGTGCACAGACCTTAGGTTGGCCGCTGAGTCTGTGAGATGCTGCGTGCACAGATCTTAGGTTGGCCGTTGAGTCTGTGAGATGCCGTGCACACAGATCTTAGGTTGGCCGATGATTCTGTGAGATGCCGCGTGCACAGACCTTAGGTTGGCCGCTGAAGCTGTGAGATGCCGTGTGCACAGATCTTAGGTTGGCCGCTGGGTCTGTGAGATGCCGCGTGCACAGATCTTAGGTTGGCCACTGAGTCTGTGAGATGCCGTGTGCACAGATCTTAGGGTGGCCGCTGAGTCTGTGAGATGCCGTGTGCACAGATCTTAGGTTGGCCGCTGAGTCTGTGAGATGCCGTGTGCACAGATCTTAGGTTGGTCGCTGAGCCTGTGAGATGCCATGTGCACAGATCTTAGGTTGGCCGCTGACTCTGTGAGATGCCGCGTGCACATATCTTAGGTTGGCTGCTGACTCTGTGAGATGCCGTGTGCACAGACCTTAGGTTGGCCGCTGACTCTGTGAGATGCCGTGTGCACAGACCTTAGGTTGGCCGCTGAGTCTGTGAGATGCCGCGTGCACAGATCTTAGGTTGGCTGCTGACTCTGTGAGATGCCACGTGCACAGACCTTAGGTTGGCCGCTGACTCTGTGAGATGCCGTGTGCACAGACCTTAGGTTGGCCGCTGACTCTGTGAGATGCCGTGTGCACAGACCTTAGGTTGGCCGCTGAGTCTGTGAGATGCCGTGTGCACAGATCTTAGGTTGGCCGCTGACTCTGTGAGATGCCGTGTGCACAGATCTTAGGTTGGCCGCTGACTCTGTGAGATGCCGTGTGCACAGACCTTAGGTTGGCCGCTGAGTCTGTGAGATGCCGCGCGCACAGATCTTAGGTTGGCCGCTGACTGTGTGAGATGCTGTGTGCACAGACCTTAGGTTGGCCGCTGAGTCTGTGAGATGCCGTGTGCACAGACCTTAGGTTAGCCGCTGAGTCTGTGAGATGCCGCGCGCACAGATCTTAGGTTGGCCGCTGACTCTGTGAGATGCCGTGTGCACAGACCTTAGGTTGGCCGCTGAGTCTGTGAGATGCCGCGCGCACAGATCTTAGGTTGGCCGCTGACTCTGTGAGATGCTGTGTGCACAGACCTTAGGTTGGCCGCTGAGTCTGTGAGATGCCGTGTGCACAGACCTTAGGTTGGCCGCTGAGTCTGTGAGATGCCGCGCGCACAGATCTTAGGTTGGAGGCTGAGTCTGTGAGATGCCGCGTGCACAGACCTTAGGTTGGCCGCTGAGTCTGTGAGATGCTGCGTGCACAGATCTTAGGGTGGCCGCTGAGTCTGTGAGATGCCGTGTGCACAGACCTTAGGTTGGCCGTTGAGTCTGTGAGATGCCGTGTGTACAGACCTTAGGTTGGCCGCTGAGTCTGTGAGATGCTGCGTGCACAGATCTTAGGTTGGCCACTGAGTCTGTGAGATGCCGCGTGCACAGACCTTAGGTTGGCCGCTGAGTCTGTGAGATGCTGCATGCACAGATCTTAGGTTGGCCGCTGAGTCTGTGAGATGCCGCGTGCACAGACCTTAGGTTGGCCGTTGAGTCTGTGAGATGCCGTGTGTACAGACCTTAGGTTGGCTGCTGAATCTGTGAGATGCTGTGCGCACAGACCTTAGGTTGGCTGCTGACTCAGTGAGATGCCGTGTGCAGAGACCTTAGGTTGGCCGCTGACTCTGTGAGATGCCGTGTGCACAGATCTTAGGTTGGCCTCTGAGCCTGTGAGATGCCGTGTGCACAGACCTTAGGTTGGCCGCTGAGTCTGTGAGATGCCGTGTGCACAGACCTTAGGTTGGCCGCTGAGTCTGTGAGATGCTGCGTGCACAGATCTTAGGTTGGCCGCTGAGTCTGTGAGATGCCGCGTGCACAGATCTTAGGTTGGCCGCTGAGTCTGTGAGATGCCGTGTGCACAGACCTTAGGTTGGCCGCTGACTCTGTGAGATGCCGTGTGCACAGATCTTAGGGTGGCCGCTGAGTCTGTGAGATGCCGCGTGCACAGACCTTAGGTTGGCCGCTGAGTCTGTGAGATGCCGTGTGCACAGACCTTAGGTTGGCTGCTGAGTCTGTGAGATGCTGCGTGCACAGATCTTAGGTTGGCCGCTGAGTCTGTGAGATGCCGTGCACACAGATCTTAGGTTGGCCGATGATTCTGTGAGATGCCGCATGCACAGACCTTAGGTTGGCCGCTGAAGCTGTGAGATGCCGTGTGCACAGATCTTAGGTTGGCCGCTGGGTCTGTGAGATGCCGCGTGCACAGATCTTAGGTTGGCCACTGAGTCTGTGAGATGCCGTGTGCACAGATCTTAGGGTGGCCGCTGAGTCTGTGAGATGCCGTGTGCACAGATCTTAGGTTGGCCGCTGAGTCTGTGAGATGCCGTGTGCACAGATCTTAGGTTGGTCGCTGAGCCTGTGAGATGCCATGTGCACAGATCTTAGGTTGGCCGCTGACTCTGTGAGATGCCGCGTGCACAGATCTTAGGTTGGCTGCTGACTCTGTGAGATGCCGTGTGCACAGACCTTAGGTTGGCCGCTGACTCTGTGAGATGCCGTGTGCACAGACCTTAGGTTGGCCGTTGAGTCTGTGAGATGCCGCGTGCACAGATCTTAGGTTGGCTGCTGACTCTGTGAGATGCCACGTGCACAGACCTAAGGTTGGCCGCTGACTCTGTGAGATGCCGCGTGCACAGATCTTAGGTTGGCTGCTGACTCTGTGAGATGCCGTGTGCACAGACCTTAGGTTGGCCGCTGACTCTGTGAGATGCCGTGTGCACAGACCTTAGGTTGGCCGCTGAGTCTGTGAGATGCCGCGTGCACAGATCTTAGGTTGGCTGCTGACTCTGTGAGATGCCACGTGCACAGACCTAAGGTTGGCCGCTGACTCTGTGAGATGCCGTGTGCACAGACCTTAGGTTGGCCGCTGACTCTGTGAGATGCCGTGTGCACAGACCTTAGGTTGGCCGCTGAGTCTGTGAGATGCCGTGTGCACAGATCTTAGGTTGGCCGCTGACTCTGTGAGATGCCGTGTGCACAGATCTTAGGTTGGCCGCTGACTCTGTGAGATGCCGTGTGCACAGACCTTAGGTTGGCCGCTGAGTCTGTGAGATGCCGCGCGCACAGATCTTAGGTTGGCCGCTGACTCTGTGAGATGCTGTGTGCACAGACCTTAGGTTGGCCGCTGAGTCTGTGAGATGCCGTGTGCACAGACCTTAGGTTAGCCGCTGAGTCTGTGAGATGCCGCGCGCACAGATCTTAGGTTAGCCGCTGACTCTGTGAGATGCCGTGTGCACAGATCTTAGGTTGGCCGCTGAGTCTGTGAGATGCCGCGCGCACAGATCTTAGGTTGGCCGCTGACTCTGTGAGATGCTGTGTGCACAGACCTTAGGTTGGCCGCTGAGTCTGTGAGATGCCGTGTGCACAGACCTTAGGTTAGCCGCTGAGTCTGTGAGATGCCGCGCGCACAGATCTTAGGTTGGCCGCTGACTCTGTGAGATGCCGTGTGCACAGACCTTAGGTTGGCCGCTGAGTCTGTGAGATGCCGCGCGCACAGATCTTAGGTTGGCCGCTGACTCTGTGAGATGCTGTGTGCACAGACCTTAGGTTGGCCGCTGAGTCTGTGAGATGCCGTGTGCACAGACCTTAGGTTGGCCGCTGAGTCTGTGAGATGCTGCGCGCACAGATCTTAGGTTGGCCGCTGACTCTGTAAGATGCCGCGTGCACAGACCTTAGGTTGGCCGCTGAGATTTTAGACCCATCTATTAGACTCCTTCGTTACTGATTTATTGAGAATCTGCACAATAGGATTTATCAGTTTTCTATAATTAAACCTCCATTTGCGTCACTGGACCGTAAATGACATGAAATCTGATTACGGCTTCCGCTGCGTTCACTTTCCTTTATACCTTGTTTGCAGTAATGTAATTTCACCGGATGGAGACACTGCACAAGAAGCAGCAGATCCTCCGGAGATCCTCCGAGAGCCAAGAGCAGAAGGACAGAACTAATGGAGGAGCGCAAATAACCAAGGTGTGAACTGCAGCCAAATAAGTTACAGGAGAATGTCAGGATCCGATCCTCCTGAATCATAGTGTGGTGTCGTATTGTCAGGACTGAATTTCAAGTGGCAGGTTGCTATGGAAACCAAATTATGAAGAGCAGCAAACAGGTACGAGGACGAGATATTTTGCAATGTCTCTTTCTGAGATCTGCACTGATATTTGCCTAAAACCATCCACATTTGTGTTTCTGTATGATGCACCTCTGCAGAGGTCACGGTCACTTACAGTATTGCGGGAATAAGTTCTTCAATACAAATATTTCACTTAGAATAAAACCAGCAGGGAGGGTTCTGTGATCCTCCCAGGGCTCTCATTTGGCCGATTCGCCTTGGATGCTAAAATAACAGCAGGTTCGGCAAACTAGGGAAGCAAAATGATCTGACACAGTCCCTACTTACTGATTTTCATTGCATCGACATAGGTAAGACGTGGATGTAATTCAAGATAGTGAAGAGAAGGGGCAGTGTGGAGCAAGAGACAATGGAGAGAGTGGACAGTGTGGAGCAAGGGACAGTGGAGAAAGGGTCAGTGTGGTGCAAGAGACAATGGAGAGAGTGGACAGTGTGGAGCAAGGGACAGTGGAGAAAGGGTCAGTGTGGAGCAAGAGACAGAGGAGAGAGGGGACAGTGTGGAGCAAGGGACAGTGGAGAGAGGGTGTTGCTTTTATATTTTTGATCACTATAGTTCAAAAAGGCCAGACTTACTGGAAGTAATAGTTCATAAGGGAGGACAGAGTAAAAGTCATAGCTTATAAGGGAGGACAGTGTAAAAGTCATAGCTTATAATGGAGGACAGTGTAAAGGTCATAGCTTATAAGGGAGGACAGTGTAAAGGTCATAGCTTATAAGGGAGGACAGTGTAGAGGTCATACCTTATATGGGAGGACAGTGTAGAGGTCATAGCTTCTAAGGGAGGACAGTGTAGAGGTCATAGCTTCTAAGGGAGGACAGTGTAAAAGTCATAGCTTCTAATGGAGGACAGTGTAAAGGTCATAGCTTATAAGGGAGGACAGTGTAGAGGTTATAGCTTATACGGGAGGACAGTGTAAAAGTCATAGCTTATAAGGGAGGACAGTGTAAAAGTCATAGCTTATAAGGGAGGACAGTGTAAAAGTCATAGCTTCTAATGGAGGACAGTGTAAAGGTCATAGCTTATAAGGGAGGACAGTGTAAAGGTCATAGTTTATAAGGGAGGACAGTGTAAAGGTCATAGCTTATAAGGGAGGACAGTGTAAAAGTCATAGTTTCTAAGGGAGGACAGTGTAGAGGTCATAGCTTATAAGGGAGGACAGTGTAAGGGTCATAGCTTATAAGGGAGGACAGTGTAGAGGTCATAGCTTATAAGGGAGGGCAGTGTAGAGGTCACAGCTTATAAGGGAGGACAGTGTAGAGGTCATAGCTTATAAGGGAGGACAGTGTAGAGGTCATAGCTTATAAGGGAGGACAGTGTAAAAGTCATAGCTTATAAGGGAGGACAGTGTAAAGGTCATAGCTTATAAGGGAAGAAAGTGTAAAAGTCATAGCTTATAAGGGAGGACAGTGTAGAGGTCATAGCTTATAAGGGAGGACAGTGTAGAGGTGATAGCTTATAAAGGAGGACAGTGTAAAGGTCATAGCTTATAAGGACGGACAGTGTAAAAGTCATAGCTTATAAGGGAGGACAGTGTAGAGGTCATAGCTTATAAGGGAGGACAGTGTAGAGGTCATATCTTATAACGGAGGACAGTGTAAAAGTCATAGCTTATAAGGGAGGACAGTGTAGAGGTCATAGCTTATAAGGGAGGACAGTGTAGAGGTCATAGCTTATAAGGGAGGACAGTGTAAAGGTCATAGCTTATAAGGGAGGACAGTGTAGAGGTCATAGCTTCTAAGGGAGGACAGTGTAAAGGTCATAGCTTATAAGGGAGGACAGTGTAGAGGTCATAGCTTATAAGGGAGAACAGTGTAAAGGTCATAGCTTATAAGGGAGGACAGTGTAGAGGTCATAGTTTATAAGGGAGGACAGTGTAAAGGTCATAGCTTATAAGGGAGGACAGTGTAAAGGTCATAGCTTATAAGGGAAGACAGTGTAAAGGTCATAGCTTCTAAGGGAGGACAGTGTAGAGGTCATAGCTTATAAGGGAGGACAGTGTAAAGGTCATAGTTTATAAGGGAGGACAGTGTAAAGGTCATAGCTTATAAGGGAGGACAGTGTAAAAGTCATAGTTTCTAAGGGAGGACAGTGTAGAGGTCATAGCTTATAAGGGAGGACAGTGTAAAGATCATAGCTTATAAGGGAGGACAGTGTAAAAGTCATAGCTTCTAAGGGAGGACAGTGTAAAAGTCATAGCTTGTAAGGGAGGACAGTGTAGAGGTCAGAGCTTATAAGGGAGGACAGTGTAAAGGTCATAGCTTATAAGGGAGGACAGTGTAAAGGTCATAGCTTATGAGGAAGGACAGTGTAGAGGTCATAGCTTATAAGGGAGAGCAGTGTAGAGGTCATAGCTTATAAGGGAGGACAGTGTAAAAGTCATAGCTTCTAAGGGAGGACAGTGTAAAAGTCATAGCTTGTAAGGGAGGACAGTGTAGAGGTCATAGCTTATAAGGGAGGACAGTGTAAAGGTCATAGCTTATAAGGGAGGACAGTGTAGAGGTCATAGCTTATAAGGGAGAGCAGTGTAGAGGTCATAGCTTATAAGGGAGGACAGTGTAGAGGTCATAGCTTATAAGGGAGGACAGTGTAGAGGTCATAGCTTATAAGGGAGGACAGTGTAAAAGTCATAGCTTGTAAGGGAGGACAGTGTAAAGGTCATAGCTTATAAGGGAAGAAAGTGTAAAAGTCATAGTTTATAAGGGAGGACAGTGTAGAGGTCATAGCTTATAAGGGAGGACAGTGTAAAAGTCATAGCTTATAAGGGAGGACAGTGTAGAGGTCATAGCTTATAAGGGAGGACAGTGTAGAGGTCATAGCTTATAAGGGAGGACAGTGTAAAAGTCATAGTTTCTAAGGGAGGGCAGTGTAAAAGTCATAGCTTCTAAGGGAAGACAGTGTAAAAGTCATAGCTTGTAAGGGAGGACAGTGTAGAGGTCATAGCGTATAAGGGAGGACAGTGTACATGTCATAGCTTATAAGGGAGGACAGTGTAAAGGTCAAAGCTTATAAGGGAGGACAGTGTAAAGGTCATAGCTTATAAGGGAGGACAGTGTAGAGGTCATAGCTTATAAGGGAGGGCAGTGTAGAGGTCACAGCTTATAAGGGAGGACAGTGTAGAGGTCATAGCTTATAAGGGAGGACAGTGTAGAGGTCATAGCTTATAAGGGAGGACAGTGTAAAAGTCATAGCTTATAAGGGAGGACAGTGTAAAGGTCATAGCTTATAAGGGAAGAAAGTGTAAAAGTTATAGCTTATAAGGGAGGACAGTGTAAAGGTCATAGCTTATAAGGGAGGACAGTGTAGAGGTCATAGCTTATAAGGGAGGACAGTGTAGAGGTCATAGCTTATAAGGGAGGACAGTGTAAAGGTCATAGCTTATAAGGACGGACAGTGTAAAAGTCATAGCTTATAAGGGAGGACAGTGTAGAGGTCATAGCTTATAAGGGAGGACAGTGTAGAGGTCATATCTTATAACGGAGGACAGTGTAAAAGTCATAGCTTATAAGGGAGGACAGTGTAGAAGTCATAGCTTATAAGGGAGGACAGTGTAGAGGTCATAGCTTATAAGGGAGGACAGTGTAAAGGTCATAGCTTATAAGGGAGGACAGTGTAGAGGTCATAGCTTCTAAGGGAGGACAGTGTAAAGGTCATAGCTTATAAGGGAGGACAGTGTAGAGGTCATAGCTTATAAGGGAGAACAGTGTAAAGGTCATAGCTTATAAGGGAGGACAGTGTAGAGGTCATAGTTTATAAGGGAGGACAGTGTAAAGGTCATAGCTTATAAGGGAGGACAGTGTAAAGGTCATAGCTTATAAGGGAAGACAGTGTAAAGGTCATAGCTTCTAAGGGAGGACAGTGTAGAGGTCATAGCTTATAAGGGAGGACAGTGTAAAGGTCATAGTTTATAAAGGAGGACAGTGTAGAGGTCATAGCTTATAAGGGAGGGCAGTGTAGAGGTCACAGCTTATAAGGGAGGACAGTGTAGAGGTCATAGCTTATAAGGGAGGACAGTGTTGAGGTCATAGCTTATAAGGGAGGACAGTGTAAAAGTCATAGCTTATAAGGGAGGACAGTGTAAAGGTCATAGCTTATAAGGGACGAAAGTGTAAAAGTCATAGCTTATAAGGGAGGACAGTGTAGAGGTCATAGCTTATAAGGGAGGACAGTGTAAAAGTCATAGCTTATAAGGGAGGACAGTGTAGAGGTCATAGCTTATAAGGGAGGACAGTGTAGAGGTCATAGCTTATAAGGGAGGAAAGTGTAGAGGTCATAGCTTATAAGGGAGGACAGTGTAAAGGTCATAGCTTATAAGGACGGGCAGTGTAAAGGTCATAACCTATAAGGGAGGACAGTGTAGAGGTCATAGCTTATAAGGGAGGACAGTGTAGAGGTCATAGCTTATAAGGGAGGACAGTGTAAAAGTCATAGCTTATAAGGGAGGACAGTGTAGAGGTCATAGCTTATAAGGGAGGACAGTGTAGAGGTCATAGCTTATAAGGGAGGACAGTTTAAAGGTCATAGCTTATAAGGGAGGACAGTGTAGAGGTCATAGCTTATAAGGGAGGACAGTGTAAAGGTCATAGCTTATAAGGACGGACAGTGTAAAGGTCATAGCCTATAAGGGAGGACAGTGTAGAGGTGATAGCTTATAAGGGAGGACAGTGTAGAGGTCATAGCTTATAAGGGAGGACAGTGTAAAAGTCATAGCTTATAAGAGGACAGTGTAGAGGTCATAGCTTCTAAGGGAGGACAGTGTAGAGGTCATAGCTTATAAGGGAGGACAGTGTAGAGGTCATAGCTTCTAAGGGAGGACAGTGTAAAGGTCATAGCTTATAAGGGAGGACAGTGTAGAGGTCATAGCTTATAAGGGAGAACAGTGTAAAGGTCATAGCTTATAAGGGAGGACAGTGTAGAGGTCATAGTTTATAAGGGAGGACAGTGTAAAGGTCATAGCTTATAAGGGAGGACAGTGTAAAGGTCATAGCTTATAAGGGAAGACAGTGTAAAGGTCATAGCTTCTAAGGGAGGACAGTGTAGAAGTCATAGCTTATAAGGGAGGGCAGTGTAAAGGTCATAGTTTATAAGGGAGGACAGTGTAGAGGTCATAGCTTATAAGGGAGGGCAGTGTAGAGGTCACAGCTTATAAGGGAGGACAGTGTAGAGGTCATAGCTTATAAGGGAGGACAGTGTAGAGGTCATAGCTTATAAGGGAGGACAGTGTAAAAGTCATAGCTTATAAGGGAGGACAGTGTAAAGGTCATAGCTTATAAGGGAAGAAAGTGTAAAAGTCATAGCTTATAAGGGAGGACAGTGTAGAGGTTATAGCTTATAAGGGAGGACAGTGTAAAAGTCATAGCTTATAAGGGAGGACAGTGTAGAGGTCATAGCTTATAAGGGAGGACAGTGTAGAGGTCATAGCTTATAAGGGAGGATAGTGTAAAGGTCATAGCTTATAAGGACGGACAGTGTAAAAGTCATAGCTTATAAGGGAGGACAGTGTAGAGGTCATAGCTTATAAGGGAGGACAGTGTAGAGGTCATAGCTTATAAGGGAGGACAGTGTAAAAGTCATAGCTTATAAGGGAGGACAGTGTAGAGGTCATAGCTTATAAGGGAGGACAGTGTAGAGGTCATAGCTTATAAGGGAGGACAGTGTAAAGGTCATAGCTTATAAGGGAGGACAGTGTAGAGGTCATAGCTTCTAAGGGAGGACAGTGTAAAGGTCATAGCTTATAAGGGAGGACAGTGTAGAGGTCATAGCTTATAAGGGAGAACAGTGTAAAGGTCATAGCTTATAAGGGAGGACAGTGTAAAGGTCATAGCTTATAAGGGAGGACAGTGTAGAGGTCATAGCTTATAAGGGAGGACAGTGTAAAGGTCATAGCTTATAAGGGAGGACAGTGTAGAGGTCATAGCTTCTAAGGGAGGACAGTGTAAAGGTCATAGCTTATAAGGGAGAACAGTGTAGAGGTCATAGCTTATAAGGGAGGACAGTGTAGAGGTCATAGTTTATAAGGGAGGACAGTGTAAAGGTCATAGCTTATAAGGGAGGACAGTGTAGAGGTCATAGCTTATAAGGGAGGACAGTGTAGAGGTCATAGCTCATAAGGGAGGACAGTGTAAAGGTCATAGCTTATAAGGGAGGACAGTGTAAAGGTCATAGCTTATAAGGGAGGACAGTGTAAAGGTCATAGCTTATAAGGGAGGACAGTGTAAAGGTCATAGCTTATAAGGGAGGACAGTGTAAAGGTCATAGCTTATAAGGGAAGACAGTGTAAAGGTCATAGCTTCTAAGGGAGGACAGTGTAGAAGTCATAGCTTATAAGGGAGGGCAGTGTAAAGGTCATAGTTTATAAGGGAGGACAGTGTAGAGGTCATAGCTTATAAGGGAGGGCAGTGTAGAGGTCACAGCTTATAAGGGAGGACAGTGTAGAGGTCATAGCTTATAAGGGAGGACAGTGTAGAGGTCATAGCTTATAAGGGAGGACAGTGTAAAAGTCATAGCTTATAAGGGAGGACAGTGTAAAGGTCATAGCTTATAAGGGAAGAAAGTGTAAAAGTCATAGCTTATAAGGGAGGACAGTGTAGAGGTTATAGCTTATAAGGGAGGACAGTGTAAAAGTCATAGCTTATAAGGGAGGACAGTGTAGAGGTCATAGCTTATAAGGGAGGACAGTGTAAAGGTCATAGCTTATAAGGACGGACAGTGTAAAAGTCATAGCTTATAAGGGAGGACAGTGTAGAGGTCATAGCTTATAAGGGAGGACAGTGTAGAGGTCATAGCTTATAAGGGAGGACAGTGTAGAGGTCATAGCTTATAAGGGAGGACAGTGTAAAAGTCATAGCTTATAAGGGAGGACAGTGTAAAGGTCATAGCTTATAAGGGAAGAAAGTGTAAAAGTCATAGCTTATAAGGGAGGACAGTGTAGAGGTTATAGCTTATAAGGGAGGACAGTGTAAAAGTCATAGCTTATAAGGGAGGACAGTGTAGAGGTCATAGCTTATAAGGGAGGACAGTGTAAAGGTCATAGCTTATAAGGACGGACAGTGTAAAAGTCATAGCTTATAAGGGAGGACAGTGTAGAGGTCATAGCTTATAAGGGAGGACAGTGTAGAGGTCATAGCTTATAAGGGAGGACAGTGTAAAAGTCATAGCTTATAAGGGAGGACAGTGTAGAGGTCATAGCTTATAAGGGAGGACAGTGTAGAGGTCATAGCTTCTAAGGGAGGACAGTGTAAAGGTCATAGCTTATAAGGGAGGACAGTGTAGAGGTCATAGCTTCTAAGGGAGGACAGTGTAAAGGTCATAGCTTATAAGGGAGGACAGTGTAGAGGTCATAGCTTATAAGGGAGAACAGTGTAAAGGTCATAGCTTATAAGGGAGGACAGTGTAAAGGTCATAGCTTATAAGGGAGGACAGTGTAGAGGTCATAGCTTATAAGGGAGGACAGTGTAAAGGTCATAGCTTATAAGGGAGGACAGTGTAGAGGTCATAGCTTCTAAGGGAGGACAGTGTAAAGGTCATAGCTTATAAGGGAGGACAGTGTAGAGGTCATAGCTTATAAGGGAGAACAGTGTAAAGGT
Source organism: Anomaloglossus baeobatrachus (assembly GCF_048569485.1). Taxonomy (NCBI): domain Eukaryota; kingdom Metazoa; phylum Chordata; class Amphibia; order Anura; family Aromobatidae; genus Anomaloglossus; species Anomaloglossus baeobatrachus. The sequence goes on along the minus strand of NC_134360.1, from coordinate 4,850,022 downwards.
CATAGCTTATAAGGGAGGACAGTGTAGAGGTCATAGTTTATAAGGGAGGACAGTGTAAAGGTCATAGCTTATAAGGGAGGACAGTGTAGAGGTCATAGCTTATAAGGGAGGACAGTGTAGAGGTCATAGCTTATAAGGGAGGACAGTGTAAAGGTCATAGCTTATAAGGGAGGACAGTGTAAAGGTCATAGCTTATAAGGGAGGACAGTGTAAAGGTCATAGCTTATAAGGGAGGACAGTGTAAAGGTCATAGCTTATAAGGGAGGACAGTGTAAAGGTCATAGCTTATAAGGGAGAACAGTGTAAAGGTCATAGCTTATAAGGGAAGACAGTGTAAAGGTCATAGCTTCTAAGGGAGGACAGTGTAGAGGTCATAGCTTATAAGGGAGGACAGTGTAAAGGTCATAGCTTATAAGGACGGACAGTGTAAAGGTCATAGCCTATAAGGGAGGACAGTGTAGAGGTGATAGCTTATAAGGGAGGACAGTGTAGAGGTCATAGCTTATAAGGGAGGACAGTGTAAAAGTAATAGCTTATAAGGGAGGACAGTGTAGAGGTCATAGCTTATAAGGGAGGACAGTGTAAAGGTCATAGCTTATAAGGACGGACAATGTAAAGGTCATAGCCTATAAGGGAGGACAGTGTAGAGGTGATAGCTTATAAGGGAGGACAGTGTAGAGGTCATAGCTTATAAGGGAGGACAGTGTAAAAGTCATAGCTTATAAGGGAGGACAGTGTAGAGGTCATAGCTTCTAAGGGAGGACAGTGTAGAGGTCATAGCTTATAAGGGAGGACAGTGTAGAGGTCATAGCTTCTAAGGGAGGACAGTGTAAAGGTCATAGCTTATAAGGGAGGACAGTGTAGAGGTCATAGCTTATAAGGGAGAACAGTGTAAAGGTCATAGCTTATAAGGGAGGACAGTGTAGAGGTCATAGTTTATAAGGGAGGACAGTGTAAAGGTCATAGCTTATAAGGGAGGACAGTGTAAAGGTCATAGCTTATAAGGGAAGACAGTGTAAAGGTCATAGCTTCTAAGGGAGGACAGTGTAGAAGTCATAGCTTATAAGGGAGGGCAGTGTAAAGGTCATAGTTTATAAGGGAGGACAGTGTAGAGGTCATAGCTTATAAGGGAGGGCAGTGTAGAGGTCACAGCTTATAAGGGAGGACAGTGTAGAGGTCATAGCTTATAAGGGAGGACAGTGTAGAGGTCATAGCTTATAAGGGAGGACAGTGTAAAAGTCATAGCTTATAAGGGAGGACAGTGTAAAGGTCATAGCTTATAAGGGAAGAAAGTGTAAAAGTCATAGCTTATAAGGGAGGACAGTGTAGAGGTTATAGCTTATAAGGGAGGACAGTGTAAAAGTCATAGCTTATAAGGGAGGACAGTGTAGAGGTCATAGCTTATAAGGGAGGACAGTGTAGAGGTCATAGCTTATAAGGGAGGACAGTGTAAAGGTCATAGCTTATAAGGACGGACAGTGTAAAAGTCATAGCTTATAAGGGAGGACAGTGTAGAGGTCATAGCTTATAAGGGAGGACAGTGAAGAGGTCATAGCTTATAAGGGAGGACAGTGTAAAGGTCATAGCTTATAAGGGAGGACAGTGTAGAGGTCATAGCTTATAAGGGAGGACAGTGTAAAGGTCATAGCTTATAAGGGAGGACAGTGTAAAGGTCATAGCTTATAAGGGAGGACAGTGTAAAGGTCATAGCTTATAAGGGAGGACAGTGTAAAGGTCATAGCTTATAAGGGAGGACAGTGTAAAGGTCATAGCTTATAAGGGAGAACAGTGTAAAGGTCATAGCTTATAAGGGAAGACAGTGTAAAGGTCATAGCTTCTAAGGGAGGACCGCAAACCAGCTAACTGGTCATAATCCATAAGGGAGGACAGTGCTGCAGTGATAGTTCTTTTGGGGGATGATTTGGAGGCCATTTATCATAGGGTTAGGGCATATTCTTATTTAGGACACCGCATGGGTGGATGTTTTTATTCAGGGGCACTATATTGACATTATATTGATTTTTAAGGGAACTGTAATCTGATGCGTTGCAGAAGGCAGAGAACGCAGGAGAAGAGGAAGGCCGGGTAAGAAAATCTAAGCATTAGAGCTTGAGATGTTCTTACTGATGGCATAAATCCAATAATACTAAACATAAGCGCTAAAAGCAGTTCGCAATGCACAAAACCACACAGACACCGAGGATGGATTGATTAGAAAAGACATTGGTAATGCTGTATCGTCCTTCAGAAATATGATTGACATGAATTTACCTATAACAATGGAAAAATGTGATTCTTATAGATTTATCATAAATCGTTTTTGTAGTTCATCTGCTCTGGTGGCAAGTTATAAACTCCAGACCGCTTCTACGGCAAGAACTCGCTTAGTCTAACTGCCACCCAACTGCCACCTCTGATTGTTCTATGCACCTGATCTATTGAAAACAATGAAAAACAATCCAAATCTCCAAAATGCTTTTCAATAAAATGTCTGTCTGTTGCTCTAATCTCTTTATCACTTATATCATTTGTTCCGACATCACTCCGGTTGTTCAGCCTTTATAAAAGATGTCACACAACTGGTAAAATACAGTATATGATATTATATCACACTGCAGGGGGTTTTGGGGGTTAATAAAGTGGTGAAAGAGGGAATTTTTTTGTATTTTTTTTCAAGTAAAGAATTTTTTTGGTGTTTGTGTTTATTTACTTCCAGTTACAGATTAGTAATAGGTAGGTCTCATAGACGCCTCCCATAACTAATCTAGAGCTTAGTGGCAGCTGTGCGCTGTTATTAACCCGTTATTACCCCAATTCCCACCGCACCAGGGCTGGGTAAAGTGCTGGGATTGTTACATCTTAAGGATGCTACAATTCTAAGCAGCTGCAGGATGATATTTTTAGGCTGGGGGACGTTCTAATAAGCATGGACCTCCCCAGTTTGAGAATACCAGCCCCCAGCTGTTGGGCTTTATCTTGGCTGGGTATCAAAATTGGGGGGAACCGCAAGCAGTTTATTTTTTATTATTTATTTAAATAATTTTAAAATGTCGCATGCAGTTCCTCTTATTTTGATACTCAGCCAAGATAAGCGCTGGGCTGGGGGCTGCAGCCTGTAGCCTCAGGCTTTATCTGTCTACTTTATCTGCACTGGGTATCAATATAGAGGGACCGTATGCCAACTATCTAATTTATTTATTTTTCCTGTATGATATAGACCCTAAGACAGGGTCTGTGATTGGAAGCGTCAGACACGCTGTCACTCAGGGTGGGTTGTGCGTCTATAGCAACCAATCACAGATGCCGGTGGGCGGGGAAAGCAGTGAATATGTATGAGCCTAATGCGCGGCCCTGGAAGTGAATGGGCTTCTGCGGGGAGCAGTTACAGCCGTGCCAGAGCATCGGTAAGTATGGAGAGCTTGCTTCAGACTCATTTTCTTTCTTCGTTCTAATGATATATAGAAGATGGTGACTATCACAGTTTAAGAAAGATTTTATTAGCAAAGATTGTTGTTTGTCACTTGTGAAAAAAAGTTTGTATTCTTGGCTGATGGGCAGATATTGCATTTACGGCCATCGTATCTGAATAAACCTTTCAATACCTGTCAATGCTGATATATGGCTGCCGGGGTGACGGGCAGACGTCTGGAAAGATGAAGGTCAACACTGCAAGTACTGGGTCTTTGTATAAACTTGATGTATTTGTTAATAAAAGTTTGAAAACTTATGAAATTGTTATCATTGTGCTTCAGTAACCATAGAAACACCCAACTAAAAGAGCAAAAAACACTAAAGTGTAGCGCCCCTGAGACTGGTCTCTACAGGGTATATCATTATATCCTTCCCAGTCAGGGAGAGGTTGGTGAGAACGGGAACGGCAGTCCACAGGAGCACCGGAGTGTAGGGCGGTTCCAGTCACTTTATTTACTGGTCAGGTGGTATCGCACCCAGGGTGCTAGTCCTCGCCATCAGAGACTCCGGTCGCTCCTGGGCAGGTCAGAGGCTGGATCCGGTTTAGGTAATCTGTCCTGGCTGCACCTAATACCGGGCCCAGAGAGACTGTGCAGCGGCGACTAATTCCTGGCCGCATACCACGGATGGCGCTGCGAAGCATCCCTGTTCCCCATCCAGTACTGCCCCAGGGAGAGGACTAGTCGCAGGAAGGTTCGGCGGCGGAGGAGGCCGAGACCCCAGTAACTGCTGCAACCGGTGACATGGTTCCCAGGGGCCCGTCACCCTCCTTCCATCCCCATCTGTACTGGATACCTGTTTGTTCGTTGTTTGTTTTTCATGTAGCTGACGGGGTCACGGAATCGGGTCAGGCCAGTCACAGCTACCCCAAGGATCCACTGGCCCGGTGACGAGTACCCTAAGGCCCCGTGGACGCTACAAAAGCAGTGAATTGTGGGAATAACAAAACATGTATCAATCTCAAAAACGTTTGCCACAACTGCACGGATATATCACATTGTGAGTGACCACCTCCATGAATGAGAAGCGTCCACACATTGTGAGTGACCCCCTCCATGGATGAGAAGCCCCCACACATTGTGAGTGACCACCTCCATGGATGAGAAGCCCCCACACATTGTGAGTGACCCCCTCCATGGATGAGAAGCCCCCACACATTGTGAGTGCCCCCCTCTATGGATGAGAAGCCCCCACACATTGTGAGTGACCCCCTCCATGGATGAGAAGCCCCCACACATTGTGAGTGACCACCTCCATGGATGAGAAGCCCCCCACACATTGTGAGTGCCCCCCTCTATGGATGAGAAGCCCCCACACATTGTGAGTGACCCCCTCCATGGATGAGAAGCCCCCACACATTGTGAGTGACCACCTCCATGGATGAGAAGCCCCCACACATTGTGAGTGCCCCCCTCTATGGATGAGAAGCCCCCACACATTGTGAGTGACCACCTCCATGGATGAGAAGCCCCCACACATTGTGAGTGACCCCCTCCATGGATGAGAAGCCCCCACACATTGTGAGTGACCACCTCCATGGATGAGAAGCCCCCACACATTGTGAGTGCCCCCCTCTATGGATGAGAAGCCCCCGCACATTGTGAGTGACCCCCTCCATGGATGAGAAGCCCCCACACATTGTGAGTGACCACCTCCATGGATGAGAAGCCCCCACACATTGTGAGTGCCCCCCTCTATGGATGAGAAGCCCCCACACATTGTGAGTGACCACCTCCATGGATGAGAAGCGTCCACACATTGTGAGTGACCCCCTCCATGGATGAGAAGCCCCCACACATTGTGAGTCCCCCCCTCTATGGATGAGAAGCCTCCACACATTGTGAGTGACTCCCTCCATGGATGAGAAGCCCCCACACATTGTGAGTGACTCCCTCCATGGATGAGAAGCTCCCACACATTGTGAGTGACCCCCTCCATGGATGAGAAGCCCCCACACATTGTGAGTGACCCCCCCTCCATGGATGAGAAGCCTCCACACATTGTGAGTGACCCCCTCCATGGATGAGAAGCCCCCACACATTGTGAGTCCCCCCCTCTATGGATGAGAAGCCTCCACACATTGTGAGTGACTCCCTCCATGGATGAGAAGCCCCCACACATTGTGAGTGACTCCCTCCATGGATGAGAAGCCCCCACACATTGTGAGTGCCCCCCTCCATGGATGAGAAGCCCCCACACATTGTGAGTGACTCCCACCATGGATGAGAAGCCCCCACACATTGTGAGTGACTCCCTCCATGGATGAGAAGCCCCCACACATTGTGAGTGCCCCACTCCATGGATGAGAAGCCCCCACACATTGTGAGTGACCCCCCTCCATGGATGAGAAGCCTCCACACATTGTGAGTGACTCCCTCCATGGATGAGAAGCGTCCACACATTGTGAGTGACCCCCTCCATGGATGAGAAGCCTCCACACATTGTGAGTGACCCCCTCTATGGATGAGAATCCTCCACACATTGTGAGTGACCCCTCCATGGATGAGAAGCCTCCACACATTGTGAGTGACTCCCTCCATGGATGAGAAGCCCCCACACATTGTGAGTGACCCCCTCCATGGATGAGAAGCCTCCACACATTGTGAGTGACCCTCTCTATGGATGAGAAGCCTCCACACATTGTGAGTGACCCCCTCCATGGATGAGAAGCCCCCACACATTGTGAGTGACCCCCCTCCATGGATGAGAAGCCCCCACACATTGTGAGTGACCCCCTCCATGGATGAGAAGCCCCCACACATTGTGAGTGACCCCCCTCCATGGATGAGAAGCCTCCACACATTGTGAGTGACCCTCTCTATGGATGAGAAGCCCCCACACATTGTGAGTGACCTCCTCCATGGATGAGAAGCCTCCACACATTGTGAGTGACTCCCTCTATGGATGAGAAGCCTCCACACATTGTGAGTGACCCCCTCTATGGATGAGAATCCTCCACACATTGTGAGTGACCCCTCCATGGATGAGAAGCCTCCACACATTGTGAGTGACCCTCTCTATGGATGAGAAGCCCCCACACATTGTGAGTGACCTCCTCCATGGATGAGAAGCCCCCACACATTGTGAGTGACCCCCTCCATGGATGAGAAGCCTCCACACATTGTGAGTGACTCCCTCTATGGATGAGAAGCCTCCACACATTGTGAGTGACCCCCTCTATGGATGAGAATCCTCCACACATTGTGAGTGACCCCTCCATGGATGAGAAGCCTCCACACATTGTGAGTGACTCCCTCCATGGATGAGAAGCCCGCACACATTGTGAGTGACCCCCTCCATGGATAAGAAGCCCCCACACATTGTGAGTGACCCCCCTCCATGGATGAGAAGCCCCCACACATTGTGAGTGACCCCCTCCATGGATGAGAAGCCCCCACACATTGTGAGTGACCCCCCTCCATGGATGAGAAGCCTCCACACATTGTGAGTGACCCTCTCTATGGATGAGAAGCCCCCACACATTGTGAGTGACCTCCTCCATGGATGAGAAGCCTCCACACATTGTGAGTGACTCCCTCTATGGATGAGAAGCCTCCACACATTGTGAGTGACCCCCTTTATGGATGAGAATCCTCCACACATTGTGAGTGACCCCTCCATGGATGAGAAGCCTCCACACATTGTGAGTGACTCCCTCCATGGATGAGAAGCCCCCACACATTGTGAGTGACCCCCTCCATGGATGAGAAGCCTCCACACATTGTGAGTGACCCCCTCCATGGATGAGAAATCTCCACACATTGTGAGTGACTCCCTCCATGGATGAGAAGCCCCCACACATTGTGAGTGACCCCCTCCATGGATGAGAAGCCCCCACACATTGTGAGTGACCCCCTCCATGGATGAGAAACCTCCACACATTGTGAGTGACTCCCCCCATGGATGAGAAGCCCCCACACATTGTGAGTGACCCCCTCCATGGATGAGAAGCCCCCACACATTGTGAGTGACCCCCTCCATGGATGAGAAACCTCCACACATTGTGAGTGACTCCCTCCATGGATGAGGAGCCCCCACACATTGTGAGTGACCCCCTCCATGGATGAGAAACCTCCACACATTGTGAGTGACTCCCTCCATGGATGAGAAGCCTCCACACATTGTGAGTGACCCCCTCCATGGATGAGAAGCCTCCACACATTGTGAGTGACCCCCTCCATGGATGAGAAACCTCCACACATTGTGAGTGACCCCTCCATGGATGAGAAGCCTCCACACATTGTGAGTGACCCCCTCTATGGATGAGAAGCCCCCACACATTGTGAGTGACTCCCTCCATGGATGAGAAGCCTCCACACATTGTGAGTGACTCCCTCCATGGATGAGAAGCCTCCACACATTGTGAGTGACCCCCTCCATGGATGAGGAGACCCCACATGTGAATGGTCTGGGAGGCTTCACTCTTGCCATGCCCAAGGCCTCATGGTGGTTCTCACTTTCCATTCTGTTTCCGCCTAGGTCCTTGTACACACATCTGAGTGATTCGCTCCCCTCCTGGTGTAACCTGCGGACATTTCAAGCATTTGTCAAAGAGTTTAAAAACTGTTATTTCACTACAGAGAAATGTTTCTTTCAGGCTTTAATCACCTAATAAATAAGATCATGGACTGACAAGACGCTCATTATATTATTCTTCATAGACGTAGAGTCTCCCCCTATTAGTGGCGCGCAGCGAGGTCTCCCCCTATTAGTTGCGCGCAGCGGGGGTCTCCTCCTATTAGTTGCACACAGCGGGGGTCTCCGCACTCATCCACTGTGGTCAGTGACACGAGCTGCTCTTCAGCTGAAGTATCAGTGATGACCCTGAGTGTTTTCTGTCTAGACGGTGACATTACGAGCCTCCTGCATGCAGATGGTTTCTATTCCTCTAGGACAAACTAATGCATCAAATAATAATGATGAAAATCAGACGGAAAGCAAGTGGACATTTTTATTCAATTTTTAATACTTACTTTTATATTTTTAATAAAGTGAAAAACTTTAAGATGTTAATTATTAGATTGACTAACTTCTCATTCCCAGCAGAGCTTAGAATCTAGTTATAAGAAAATGTAACTTAAATGGAAATTGAAGTTTCTGTAAATTTAGCATAAATCAATAGTACATGCAAATATAAAAATCTTTGTAATATGTCTTAGATAAATTTCCTTCTTTCTCCACTCATGAGCCACTTCTTGACCTTCTCAATGCCTCCTGAATAGAGATGGGTGGACTCATAGATACCCGGGATCGGCACGTACAACGGGGTTAAAAACCAGAATTCGGCGTTTTGAAATGATGGTAGAAGAGATAGGGGGATTGGAGCAAGTGCAATATAGTTACCGACTCTCCCATGTGGCTGTAGCTGTAACTGTTTATAGGCCGCTCACTCTACTTCCAGGGCCACTCATTAGTCTCATACATATTCACTGCTTCCCCCGTCCACCAGCAGTCCTGGCGTCAGTGATTGGTTGCAGTCAGACGCGCCCCCAACTTGTGTGACAGCGTGTCTGACGCTTTGAATCACAGACCATGTCTCCAGGTCACTATCGTGGTGCAAAAATAAATAAAAAAAAAATTGGCATAGGGTCCCTCCGTATTATGATACACAGCACACTTAAAGCAAAATAAGAAGAACCATATGCGGCTTTTTTAAAATTAATTAAATAAATGATTTAAAAACGTGTGCGGTCCCCCCAACTTTGATACCCAGCCATGATAAAGCCTGATAGCTGAGGGCTGGTATTCTCAAGCTGGGGAGACCCATGCTTATTGGGCCCCCCAGCCTAAAAATAGCAGCCTGCAGCCGCCCAGGATTGCTGCATCTATTAAATGAGACAATCCGAGAACCTTACCAGGCTCATTCTTATTGCCTTGGTGCGGTGGCATTCAGGGTAATAAGGGGTTAATGGTAGCTCACAGCTGCCATTAAGCGCTAGATTAGTAATGGGAGGTGTCTATGAGACCCCCCCATTACTAATCTCTAAGGCCCGTTTCACACGTCAGTGAAAAACACAGACGTTTTTCACTGGTGTGTAAAACACGCACATGTCCCTGCGTGTGCCGTGAATCACGGCACACGTTGGTTGTCTAAGTGCAATCCGGGCTCCGTTCTCCGTGGCCCGTGATTGCACTTAGTAATCAACTCACCTGCGCCCGCTCCCGCTCTCCATGGTGCTGATCGCTCCCGCGGTGCAGCATCCGGCCGGCGGTGACCCCCGCAGCAGCTGCTTCCGGGTCGGCTGTGTCGCGCATCATGAATATGAGCCGGCTCAGAAGCAGCAAGCTGCACGGGCTCTAGAGGACATCGCTGGACGCCGGGTGAGTTAAAATGTTTTTTATTTTAAAAGCACGTCTTTTTCTGGCACGTGTTTCACGGACCACACCACTGCGTGGTCCGTGGAACATCAGTGATGCCAGAAAAAAATGGACATGTCTCCGTGCGGCAATCACGCACACGCGGGTACGCCGCACGGAGACACGTGCAGTGAAAAATCACTGACGTGTGAGCAGACCCATTCATTATAATGGGTCTGCGTATGTCAGTGATTCTGGTACGTTTAAAAAAAAGCACAAACGTCCCAGAATCACTGACGTGTGAAAGGGACCTAAGTGAAAGAAATAAACACAAACACCAAAAGTCCTTTATTTGAAATAAGAAACCCTCTTTCACCACTTTATTAACCTCAAAAACACCCAGGTCTAACTTAATCCACACAAGGTTCCACAGCAATTCCAGATCTGCTACATCTGAAGTGACAGCAAGTGGCATAAAACATGACCGCTAGGTATGAGCTTCAGGCAGAGAATGACTGAGCCGCAGCAATCAGCACTGACCTCACTCAGGTCATTTGTGGTCACAGCTGGAGGTTCCCATGGTCCTCCACTTGTGATCTCAGGTGACTTCATTGAACTCAGTGAGTTCACAGACCTGCATGTCCTGGCAGAAAATCATGTAACTCTAGATTAGATGTGATGTGATATTTGTAAAGCATTATGGGTAGAGATGTGCAGACTTGGACTGTAAAAGTTTGGATCCACGCGGTTTCAAAGTCTCCTGGATGCTGGGCCCGGGATTCCGGCTTTTTGCTCCAGATCTAACAATCGAGAAGTAAAAAAAAAAAAAAAAAGGAAGAATGAAGAAAATAAGAATGAAGCAAGAGCTTCGTATTAACTGAGGCTCCATTTCAGCTGTACACTGCTCCCGTGCGGCTGTATGCTGCTCCCACACGGCTGTACGATGCTCCTGTGGCTTCTGCTCATCAGTGCTCGTCCACATGCACTCAGCACTATTTTCCCCGCTCATCAGCCGGCCTGGCCTCTGTGACTGGTTGCAGTCAGATGTGCCCCCAGCCTGTGTGACCGTGTCTGACTGCAATCAGTGATCACTCATCGCGGCTCATTCAGTCTCTCAGTGGAGCACACAGCGAACAGTCATGCTCTATGACCACTCGCTCTGTCAGAGATGTAGCAAAGCTGGAATAGCCGTGGGACCTCGTGTGGATTACGTCGGACCTGGAGGGGTGTTTAGGGGGTTAATAAAGTGGTGAAAAAGGGTGGGGTTTTTGTATTTTATTCCAATTAAAGCATTTTTTTTTGTCTATTTACTTTCACTTAAGGCTACTTTACACGCTGCGATATCGGTCCCGATATCGCTAGCGTGGGTACCTGCCCCCATCTGTTGTGCGACACGGGCAAATCGCTGCCCGTGCCGCACAACATCGCGCAGACCCGTCACACATACTTACCTGCCCGGCGACGTCGCTGTGACCGGCGAACCACCTCCTTTCTAAGGGGGCGGTCCGTGCGGCGTCACAGCGACGTCACTGAGCGGCCGCCCAATAGAAGCGGAGGGGCGGAGATGAGTGGCCAGAACATCCCGCCCACCTCCTTCCTTCCTCATAGCGGCCGGGAGGCAGGTAAGGAGAGGTTCCTCGTTCCTGCGGCGTCACACATAGCGCTGTGTGCTGCCGCAGGAGCGACGAACTACATCGTTACTGCTGCAGTAACGATAATCGAGAATGGACCCCCATGTCACCGATGAGCGATTTTGCACATTTTTGCAACGATGCAAAATCGCTCATCGGTGTCACACGCAGCAACATCGCTAATGCGGCCGGATGTGCGTCACAAATTCCGTGACCCCAACGACTCCGCATTAGCGATGTCGCAGCGTGTAAAGCCCCCTTTAGAGATTAGTAATTGGGGTATCATTGACGTTGCCCTCACTAACCTAGGACTTAGTGACAGCTGTGGGTTGTTATTAACTCCTTATTACCGCGATTGCCAAAGCACCATGGCAATCGAGAAGAGCCGGGAAAAGCGCTGGGCTTGTCATATCTAAGGGATGCAACAATCCTGGGCGGCTGCAGATTGCTAATTTTAGGCTGGGGGTGGACAATACCCGTGGCCCTCCCCAGTCTGAGAATACTAACACCCAGCTGTCGGGCTTTATCTTGGCTGCGTTTCAAAACTGGGGAGGGGGAACCGCAGGCTAGTTTTTCAAAATGTATTTATTTAAATAATTAAAAAAAAGTCGCATGCGGTTCCTCTTCTTTTGATACACAGATAAGATAAGCACATGGCTGGGGGCTGCAGCCTGTAGCCTCAGGCTTTATCTGTGATAGTATCATAATATGGGGGGACCCTACTCCAATTGTTTTATATATTTTTACTGTATGGGTAATCACACTGACGTATGACTCGCACAAGTGCACTCGGCCCCATGTGAAACAATGCTGCAGATCACATCTGCAAGTTTTTCTTCAGCCCTAATCGCGACATGCTGCAATTTTGTGGCCGGTGTTACACTTACGTGTGACTCGCACGAGTATTAAGTCGCATCACCAGGAATGGCCTGCCACTCTCCGGACACGAGCGTGCAGCTGCATAGAAATACATGCAGGTGCACGCTCCTGTCCAGAGAGCAGCAAGCCATTCCGGCTGATGCGACTTAATACTCACGTGAATCACACGCAAGTGTAACACCGGCCTGTCTGCAAGTCTGCCATCACTCGCACCCATACAAGTCTAGAGAAAAACATCGGACTGCACTCGGATGTTATCCAAGTGCAGAGCGATATACGCACAGGCTGACAATGGAGGAGATGGGGGGATTAATCCCTCCCTCTCCTCCACAGCTGTGCCCTGATCACAGGATTGGGTCACGGTCACATGACACTCGGACCACGCTCACAGCAGAGACTGAGCCAAGGGTCATTAGCATATCACATCTGATCCCATACGCCAGTGTGACCCTGGCCAACGATATAGACGACCATAGCGCCTGTGAATGGAACAATCATCTGACACGCTGCCACTCAGTCTGGAGGCGTGTCTGACTGCAACCAATCACAGACACCGGTGGGCAGGGAGAGCAGTGCATATACAATGCAGGCTCCTCCAGAAGTGAAGGCACGACCTATAAGCAGCTTGCTGTCATGACAAATCATGGGTGAGTACAGCGCGCACACTACAATTCTCCTATCCCTTTTACCAACATTTTTATTCTCTGGTTTCTGAACCCCATAGAAATTTCTACAGCATATTCCTACACCCAATCTGAATCTCATGGCAAAAAAAAAAAAAAATCGCATCACTACTACATCATAAAGCATGTGGTTTTGATGTGTTTTTTTTTTTGTCAGATGTAGATTGGGTGCAGGAATATGCTGTAGAAATTTCAGCACCTAATCTGCATCTCTTTGCAAAACAAAATGAACAAAAACGGTTTTAATACCATTTTCGTGCAGTTAAATCCATTAAAGTGAATCTGTCACATGATTTGTGCTGCCTTAACTACAGGCAGTAGGAAGCAAACAAAAGCTGTGTGATTGCAGACAGGTATGTTTCATTCTGAAATTCTGCAGAAAATACAGATAGAGACTATACACTTTGGATAACTATCACAGTCAGTTCATCTAATGGACTATCATAGGCAGTATAAAATCAGAGGCAGGGAATGCAGCAGCCATTGGTGGTGAATCTTGACAATAACATGACATTACAGATTACAGATTGGCTATAGAGATAAAAAGAAAAAGCCATGAAACACTGAAAAAATACAGATAGTGCGTGACAGCGTGGCAATAGTCAGCAAAGATCGAGAAAAGAGTTGCTGATCTGTAATCATGATAGATAATACCAAAATGTGACCCCTCAGGGAGCTGAGCTGTGATGTGGTAGCGGTCCTTACACTTGTAGAGCTGCTTTTGTTATCCTTGTGTCTTCTGAGACATTACAGATTACACTTGGGGCAAACTAGTGACGCCCAGAACAGAATCATGATTTTGACCACAGTGTTCCTCCGAAGTTACGGGCTCTAGCCCGGCCCCCATATAAATCTATGGGGATCAGAATCTGGAGATTAAAAATGGTGGTAGAAGGGCTAGGGGGATGGGAGCAAGCGGTGGACTTACCAAGGCTCCGCCATGGCTGTACGCTGCTCCCAGGCCTCGCATTCAGTTGCTTTGCCGCTAATTACAGTCAGACGCGCAATCAGAATCGCCCCCACCCTGAGTGGCAGCGAGTCAGTTGACTGCATCCAATCACAGGCGCTAGGACAGCCGGTGGGTGGGGAAAGCAGTGTAACTGAAGGAGCCCATACACTCTAGCACCTATTGTGCACCTAGAATGTACGGGCTGATTCCAGGTTGGTGAGCATGACTTGCTTGGTTGGTGGACGTCGTGATGTTTCCTCTCGTCCACCACAATCATGCAAGGTGGGACTTCGTCCCCGCCTGCACCCTCCTATCTGGGGGTCTCACCCCCACACCCCTGCTTCTATTATAAACCACTCCATGCCCACGTGGAGTTAGAAAAAGAATGTCTGGCTGGAAGTGTCATGTGATAAATCATTAAAAAAAACCTACATGCTGTCCCCCTTAATTTTGATACCCAGCCAAGATAAAGCCCAACAGCTGAGGGCTGGTATTCTCAGGCTGGGGAGACTGGAGACCCAGCCTAAAAATATTAGCCTCCAGCCACCCAGAGTTGTCGCACCATTAGCCTGGCACTTTACCAAGCTCTTCCCGATTGCCCTGGTATGGTGGCAATCAGTGGCGTAACTAGAGTGCGATGGGCCCCGGTGCGAAAGTTGGACCTGGGCCCCCCTCCGGACGTTGGTCAGATGAATGGGCACCTGTAGCGTTCTAAATCCTATAAAGGCATATTAATTGCCCCTTCCCCCCCTTCATTATGCAGTAATGTTCCCAATCATGGTACATATGTCCCCCATACTGGTATATATGTCCCCATCCTGGTATACATGTTCCCCATCCTGGTATACATGGTATATAATGTCCCCATGCTGGTATATATTTATCCAATCCTGGGCCGATCCTAGTAAAAATGTTGCACATCCTGGGCCCATCCTAATATGTCTCCCATCCTGATATATAGTATATGTTCCTCATCCTGGTATATATGTCCCCCATCCTGGTATATATGGTCTGGGACTGTCTCTAATGAATAATTAAAAAAATATAAATAATTTAAAAAAAATTCTACTCATCTTGCCTCTGCTCCCACATCACCAAGTGTCCTCTGTAGCGAGTGCGGAGTGGCCTGCAGCTGACATCAGAGTGCATGCTATAGAGCATGACCGTACTATCATGCGCTGCCCCCAGTTATGGTATGAACGTCAGCTGCCAGCCACTGTGTGCCCTGTACCTTTGGGCCTGGTAACAATCTCTACGTTTGTGATTGTTACTCCCCTACCTGCTTTCCTCACTCCATCCACCAACTATTGGCTGCTGAAGTCAGCTCACGTATTGTAAAGATAAAGCACCCTCCCAGGACATACTGCATCAAATCTACTTCAGGCTATGTGCCCACTTTGCGTTTTTATGTGCAGAAAATCTGCACATAAAAACGCATGTTTGGAACGAAAAAAAGCAACTGAAAAAAACCGAGCATTTTTTATTGCGTGTTTTTTCACCTACCTCTTTTTGAGCGTTTTTTAGTCATGGCGATCATAGGGGTTCAAGCGCTGTACCCCCGCGGTCGCCAGGTCCTGGCTCTCGCTGCCAGGAGGAGTACCCGCGCCGCTCTCGGCAGTTGAACCCTCTAAATGCTGCAATCAATGCAATTGCTGCATTCAGAAGGCAGGGAGAGGCATCGCTTACCCTCCCTGGCGATCAGGTCCCTGTAGTGCAATCACAGGGACCCGATCACTGCCATGGCAACCCTGGGTCATCACCCTGATGACCCCGGTTTACTGAGGCATGGATCGCCCCCCAAACCAGGGCACCTACGTCACCAGAGTTCCCTGCAACAAGGTCCCGTGGTAAAGACCACAAGGCCTAGGTGCAGGAAACCCTGGTGACATCACAAGGTGAACTGAGTTCATGGCGGTGGATCTGCAGGACACCCTGGTGATCCGTAGGCATGAACTCGATTCACCGTGTGATATCACCAGACTTCCCAGAAGCAATGTCCTGCAGTAAAGACTGTGAGATGAGGAAATGGCTGCAGGGAGCCCCAGTGACGTCAACACACGCAAATTCAATGTGGGAAATACACATGCGTTTTTTCCTGCATTTTTCACTGACTCCATTGAAGTCAATTGGTGAAAAAGCAGGAAAAATACAGAAACAACTGACACGCTGCTTCTTTTTTTCAGCAACAAAAACTGCAAGAAACAGCGTGGGCACAGCAAGTGAGGATTCTCAGACTTTGCTGAGATCATTTTTCCTTGCTTTTATCAATTAAAAAAGCAAGGAAAAACGCATGAAAAAAGCCACGTGTGCACAAGGTCTTCTGTGTATGTAGCAGAGCAGTGCACAGTAATTTAGCTGGATTTAGATACAGGACCTGGCTGTGCGGCTTTCATCAAACTGCTGCAAACACTTCCCCACTGCTCACCCTGTGACTGATTCTGTGGGCTGGCCCCAATCACCTGATCAGCCTCATCCCCCCCAAATCCCAAAGTGTCCAAAGCAGCACCTGAACGGTTTACAGTAAGATAACAGAATGTAAAGAAGGTCAGATGCACTTTCCTGCCATATATACAGCTCACCCCTCTCCACATGGTCGCACATCAGTAAATAAACGATCAGACGCTGTCGGTGACTGCTCAGAGCGATGGAAGGGAGGCAGAGTATATATTATACTGCCATGCCTGAGCTGCTGGGACTGAGAGGTACGGAGTGCTGCCTCACAAACATGCCGGTCACTGCACTGCTGCCCTCACCTGATATGTCTCCTGCAGAGGCCGGCACCACAGTGTAATCACATGCAGAGACTGGAGGGGGCGGAGCTCACGCTGCCGGCCGCTGCTACTGAAAATGCAGGAACAGCGCAGCTCCTCTCACTGACAGGCTGCTGATCTGCAGCGCGGGCCCCTAACCTGCGGGCCCGGTCGCAATGGCGACCCCTGCGACCGCGGTAGTTACGCCCCTGGTGGCAATCAAGGTAACGAGGGGTTAATAACAGCCCACAGCTGTCACTAAGCCCTAGATTAGTAATGGCAGCGTCTATGAGATACCTGCATTACTATTCTGTAAATGAAAGTAAACAAGCACAGAGACCGAAAAAATCCTTTATTTGGAATAAAATACAAAACCCCCGCCCTCTTTCACCACTTTATTAACCTCAACACACCCCTTCAAGTCTGACGTAATCAACATGAGATCCCACGATGATTCCAGCACTGCTACATCTCAGTCACAGCGAGCAGCCATAGAGCATGACTGCTCGCTGTGAGTGCAGAGAATGAATGAGCCAAGATGAGCAATGACTGATTGCAGGCAGACGCTGTCACACAGGCTGGGGGCACGTCTGACTGCAACCAATAACAGAGGCCAGGCTGGTCCGGTGGGCGGGGAAAGCAGTGCATACGTATGAGCAATGATGAATGGCCCAGGGAGGCCGCAGGAGCAGTTTACAGCCGCGTGGGAGCCTTGGTAAGTATGAAACGCGCGCTTCATTCTTGTTTTCTTTATTTTTCCTTTTCTTTTAATTTCTCGAGTGCTGGATCTGGATCAAACACCCGTAATCCCGGGCACGACACTCGACCAACTTTGAAACCGCGCGGATCCGGACTTTTACAGTCTTGGTCCTCCCATCACTACCCACCACACGACACCCCATATCTCAGCTTCTGGAACCCTTGTGTGTCCGGGGGAAGACGGATATTGGAGGTTTCCTTCCCTCACTCCTGGACTTTCTGGTACTTTTTTTTAGCAATTTCCGGATGCCCTGGACGACCCTATTAACAACCCAATAACACTGATGAATGTAAAGGACCTCGTTATTTTGGGGACTTGCTCCTCACTTTTACGCCTCGGTGGATGTCTCTAATCTCAGTTTGGCATTTCGGATGTGAATGTCACTTCTATATTGATATATACGAACAAAGAAGATTTAAGAAAGTGGCATCCTTCACGGAGTGACCCGAGCTCATTACATGTATAAGGTGAGCGCGGAGGAGCGCGGAGGAGCGCGGAGGAGCGCGGCAGCGCCGGCTACAATGGATCAGTCACACAGGCGTTATAATGGGGCAGGTATAAAAAAAGATCAGTGGCACCGCACAACAGTGAATTCCTACAGGACGGGCTCTGCGGACAGAGGAAACTAATGCATTTAGTAACTGAAAAGGTAAAAGCAAGGTGTGAACAGGAACGATATGAAACTCAATTATTTATTATTACTAAAAAAACACAATTGTAAAATCCGCCCTGTTGCCCGTGGCAATTAGAAGAGATCATATTCAATTTTTCAGTATAGTTGACGAGTGAAATCTGACAGGCTTCTGGTCAGCAAATACCATCATAGCAGCAAGACCCCATTATAGTGACACTATACCAGTGCCAGCCACAGTGACACTATACCAGTGCCGGCCACAGTGACACTATACCAGTGCCGGCCACAGTGACACTATACCAGTGCCAGCCACAGTGACACTATACCAGTGCCAGCCACAGTGACACTATACCAGTGCCAGCCACAGTGACACTATACCAGTGCCGGCCACAGTGACACTATACCAGTGCCGGCCACAGTGACACTATACCAGTGCCAGCTACAGTGACACTATACCAGTGCCGGCCACAGTGACACTATACCAGTGCCGGCCACAGTGACACTATACCAGTGCCGGCCACAGTGACACTATACCATTGCCAGCCACAGTGACACTATACCAGTGCCGGCCACAGTGACACTATACCAGTGCCGGCCACAGTGACACTATACCAGTGCCAGCTACAGTGACACTATACCAGTGCCGGCCACAGTGACACTATACCAGTGCCAGCCACAGTGACACTATACCAGTGCCAGCCACAGTGACACTATACCAGTGCCGGCCACAGTGACACTATACCAGTGCCAGCCACAGTGACACTATACCAGTGCCGGCCACAGTGACACTATACCAGTGCCAGCTACAGTGACACTATACCAGTGCCGGCCACAGTGACACTATACCAGTGCCAGCCACAGTGACACTATACCAGTGCCAGCCACAGTGACACTATACCAGTGCCGGCCACAGTGACACTATACCAGTGCCAGCCACAGTGACACTATACCAGTGCCGGCCACAGTGACACTATACCAGTGCCGGCCACAGTGACACTATACCAGTGCCGGCCACAGTAACACTATACCAGTGCTGGCCACAGTGACACTATACCAGTGCCAGCCACAGTGACACTATACCAGTGCCGGCCACAGTGACACTATACCAGTGCCGGCCACAGTGACACTATACCAGTGCCAGCCACAGTGACACTATACCAGTGCCGGCCACAGTGACACTATACCAGTGCCGGCCACAGTGACACTATACCAGTGCCGGCCACAGTGACACTATACCAGTGCCGGCCACAGTGACACTATACCAGTGCCAGCCACAGTGACACTATACCAGTGCCAGCCACAGTGACACTATACCAGTGCCGGCCACAGTGACACTATACCAGTGCCGGCCATAGTGACACTATACCAGTGCCGGCCACAGTGACACTATACCAGTGCCAGCCACAGTGACACTATACCAGTGCCGGCCACAGTGACACTATACCAGTGCCAGCCACAGTGACACTATACCAGTGCCGGCCACAGTGACACTATACCAGTGCCGGCCACAGTGACACTATACCAGTGCCAGCCACAGTGACACTATACCAGTGCCAGCCACAGTGACACTATACCAGTGCCGGACACAGTGACACTATACCAGTGCCGGTCACAGTGACAATATACCAGTGCTGGCCACAGTGACACTATACCAGTGCAGGCCACAGTGACACTATAACAGTGCCGGCCACAGCGACACTATACCAGTGCCGGCCACAGTGACACTATACCAGTGCCGGCCACAGTGACACTATACCAGTGCCGGCCACAGTGACACTATACCAGTGCCGGCCACAGGGACACTATACCAGTGCCAGCCACAGTGACACTATACCAGTGCCGGCCACAGTGACACTATACCAGTGCCAGCCACAGTGACACTATACCAGTGACGGCCACAGTGATACTATACCAGTGCTGGTCACAGTGACACTATACCAGTGCCAGCCACAGTGACACTATCCCAGTGCCAGCCACAGTGACACTATACCAGTGCTGGCCACAGTGACACTATACCAGTGCAGGCCACAGTGATACTATACCAGTGCCGGTCACAGTGACACTATACCAGTGCCAACCACAGTGAGACTATACCAGTGCTGGCTACAGTGACACTATACCAGTGCAGGCCACAGTGACACTATACCAGTGCTGGCCACAGTGACACTATACCAGTGCCAGCCACAGTGACACTATACCAGTGCCGGCCACAGTGACACTATACCAGTGCCAGCCACAGTGACACTATACCAGTGCCAGCCACAGTGACACTATACCAGTGCAGGCCACAGTGATACTATACCAGTGCCAGCCACAGTGACACTATACCAGTGCCGGCCACAGTGACACTATACCAGTGCTGGCCACAGTGACACTATACCAGTGCCAACCACAGTGAGACTATACCAGTGCTGGCTACAGTGACACTATACCAGTGCAGGCCACAGTGACACTATACCAGTGCTGGCCACAGTGACACTATACCAGTGCCAGCCACAGTGACACTATACCAGTGCCGGCCACAGTGACACTATACCAGTGCTGGCCACAGTGACACTATACCAGTGCCGGCCACAGTGACACTATAATAGTGCCGGCCACAGTGACACTATACCAGTGCCGGCCACAGTGACACTATACCAGTGTCGGCCACAGTGATACTATACCAGTGCTGGTCACAGTGACACTATACCAGTGCCAGCCACAGTGACACTATACCAGTGCTGGCCACAGTGACACTATACCAGTGCCAGCCACAGTGATACTATACCAGTGCCAGCCACAGTGACACTATACCAGTGCCGGCCACAGTGACACTATACCAGTGCCGGCCACAGTGACACTATACCAGTGCAGACACAGTGATACTATACCAGTGCAGGCCACAGTGACACTATACCAGTGCAGGCCACAGTGACACTATACCAGTGCCGGCCACAGTAACACTATACTAGTGCCGGCCACAGTGACACTATACCAGTGCCAGCCACAGTGACACTATACCAGTGACGGCCACAGTGATACTATACCAGTGCCGGTCACAGTGACACTATACCAGTGCTGGCCACAGTGACACTATACCAGTGCAGGCCACAGTGACACTATAACAGTGCCGGCCACAGTGACACTATACCAGTGCCAGCCACAGTGACACTATACCAGTGACGGCCACAGTGATACTATACCAGTGCCGGTCACAGTGACACTATACCAGTGCTGGCCACAGTGAAACTATACCAGTGCAGGCCACAGTGACACTATACCAGTGCCGGCCACAGTGACACTATACCAGTGCCGGCCACAGTGACACTATACCAGTGCCGGCCACAGTGACACTATACCAGTGCCAGCCACAGTGACACTATACCAGTGCCGGCCACAGTGACACTATACCAGTGCCAGCCACAGTGATCCCATACCAGTGCCAGACACAGTGACACTATACCAGTGCAGGCCACAGTGACACTATACCAGTGCAGGCCACAGTGACACTATACCAGTGCAGGCCACAGTGACACTATACCAGTGCCGGCCACAGTGACACTATACCAGTGCCGGCCACAGTGACACTATACCAGTGCCGGCCACAGTGACACTATACCAGTGCCGGCCACAGTGACACTATACCAGTGCCGGCCACAGTGACACTATACCAGTGCCAGCCACAGTGACACTATACCAGTGACGGCCACAGTGATACTATACCAGTGCCAGCCACAGTGACACTATACCACTGCCAGCCACAGTGACACTATACCAGTGCCGGCCACAGTGACACTATAGCAGTGCCGGCCACAGTGACACTATACCAGTGACGGCCACAGTGATACTATACCAGTGCCAGCCACAGTGACACTATACCAGTGCCAGCCACAGTGACACTATACCAGTGACGGCCACAGTGATACTATACCAGTGCCGGCCACAGTGACATTACACCAGTGCCGGCCACAGTGACACTATAGCAGTGCCGGCCACAGTGACACTATACCAGTGACGGCCACAGTGATACTATACCAGTGCCAGCCACAGTGACACTATACCAGTGACGGCCACAGTGATACTATACCAGTTCCGGCCACAGTGACACTATACCAGTGATGGCCACAGTGATACTATACCAGTGCTGGCCACAGTGACACTACACCAGTGCCGGCCACAGTGACACTACACCAGTGCCGGCCACAGTGACACTATACCAGTGATGGCCACAGTGATACTATACCAGTGATGGCCACAGTGACACTATACCAGTGCCGGCCACAGTGACACTACACCAGTGCCGGCCACAGTGACACTATACCAGTGACGGCCACAGTGATACTATACCAGTGCCGGCCACAATGACACTATACCAGTGCTGGCCACAGTGACACTACATCAGTGCCGGCCACAGTGACACTATACCAGTGACGGCCACAGTGATACTATACCAGTGCAGGCCACAGTGATACTATACCAGTGCCGGCCACAGTGATACTATACCAGTGCCGGCCACAGTGACACTATACCAGTGCAGGCCACAGTGACACTATACCAGTGCCAGCCACAGTGACACTATACCAGTGCTGGCCACAGTGACACTATACCAGTGCCAGCCACAGTGACACTATACCAGTGCTGGCCACAGTGACACTATACCAGTGCCAGCCACAGTGACACTATACCAGTGCAGGCCACAGTGATACTATACCAGTGCCGGCCACAGTGACACTATACCAGTGCCGGCCACAGTGACACTATACCAGTGCCAGCCACAGTGACACTATACCAGTGCAGGCCACAGTGATACTATACCAGTGCCAGCCACAGTGACACTATACCAGTGCCGGCCACAGTGACACTATACCAGTGCTGGCCACAGTGACACTATACCAGTGCCGGCCACAGTGACACTGTACCAGTGCCGGTCACAGTGACACTATACCAGTGCTGGCCACAGTGACACTATACCAGTGCCAGCCACAGTGACACTATACCAGTGCCGGCCACAGTGACACTATACCAGTGCCGGCCACAGTGACACTATACCAGTGCCAGCCACAGTGACACTATACCAGTGCCAGCCACAGTGACACTATACCAGTGCCGGCCACAGTGACACTATACCAGTGCCAGCCACAGTGACACTATACCAGTGACGGCCACAGTGACACTATACCAGTGCCGGCCACAGTGACACTATACCAGTGCCGGACACAGTGACACTATACCAGTGCCAGCCACAGTGACACTATACCAGTGCCGGCAACAGTGACACTATACCAGTGCCGGTCACAGTGACACTATACCAGTGCCAGCCACAGTGACACTATACCAGTGCCAGCCACAGTGACACTATACCAGTGCCGGCCACAGTGACACTATACCAGTGCCGGCCACAGTGACACTATACCAGTGCCAGCCACAGTGACACTATACCAGTGCCGGCCACAGTGACACTATACCAGTGCCGGCCACAGTGACACTATACCAGTGCCGGCCACAGTGACACTATACCAGTGCCAGCCACAGTGACACTATACCAGTGACGGCCACAGTGACACTATACCAGTGCCGGCCACAGTGACACTATACCAGTGCAGGACACAGTGACACTATACCAGTGCCAGCCACAGTGACACTATACCAGTGCCGGCAACAGTGACACTATACCAGTGCCGGCCACAGTGACACTATACCAGTGCCGGCCACAGTGACACTATACCAGTGCCGGCCACAGTGACACTATACCAGTGCCAGCCACAGTGACACTATACCAGTGCCGGCAACAGTGACACTATACCAGTGCCGGCCACAGTGACACTATACCAGTGCCAGCCACAGTGACACTATACCAGTGCCGGCAACAGTGACACTATACCAGTGCCGGTCACAGTGACACTATACCAGTGCCAGCCACAGTGACACTATACCAGTGCCAACCACAGTGACACTATACCAGTGCAGACACAGTGACACTATACCAGTGCCAGCCACAGTGACACTATACCAGTGCCGGCCACAGTGACACTATGCCAGTGCCGGCCACAGTGACACTATACCAGTGCCAACCACAGTGACACTATACCAGTGCCGGCCACAGTGACACTATACCAGTGCTGGCCACAGTGACACTATACCAGTGACGGCCACAGTGATACTATACCAGTGCCAGCCACAGTGACACTATACCAGTGCCAGCCACAGTGACACTATACCAGTGCCAACCACAGTGACACTATACCAGTGCCGGCCACAGTGACATTATACCAGTGCAGGCCGCAGTGACACTATACCAGTGCCAGCCACAGTGACACTATACCAGTGCAGGCCACAGTGATACTATACCAGTGCCAGCCACAGTGACACTATACCAGTGCCGGCCACAGTGACACTATACCAGTGCCGGCCACAGGGACACTATACCAGTGCCAGCCACAGTGACACTATACCAGTGCCGGCCACAGTGACACTATACCAGTGCCAGCCACAGTGACACTATACCAGTGACGGCCACAGTGATACTATACCAGTGCTGGTCACAGTGACACTATACCAGTGCCAGCCACAGTGACACTATCCCAGTGCCAGCCACAGTGACACTATACCAGTGACGGCCACAGTGACACTATACCAGTGCTGGCCACAGTGACACTATACCAGTGCAGGCCACAGTGATACTATACCAGTGCCGGTCACAGTGACACTATACCAGTGCTGGCCACAGTGACACTATACCAGTGCCGGCCACAGTGACACTATACCAGTGCTGGCTACAGTGACACTATACCAGTGCTGGCCACAGTGACACTATACCAGTGCCAACCACAGTGAGACTATACCAGTGCTGGCTACAGTGACACTATACCAGTGCAGGCCACAGTGACACTATACCAGTGCTGGCCACAGTGACACTATACCAGTGCCAGCCACAGTGACACTATACCAGTGCCGGCCACAGTGACACTATACCAGTGCCAGCCACAGTGACACTATACCAGTGCCAGCCACAGTGACACTATACCAGTGCAGGCCACAGTGATACTATACCAGTGCCAGCCACAGTGACACTATACCAGTGCCGGCCACAGTGACACTATACCAGTGCTGGCCACAGTGACACTATACCAGTGCCAACCACAGTGAGACTATACCAGTGCTGGCTACAGTGACACTATACCAGTGCAGGCCACAGTGACACTATACCAGTGCTGGCCACAGTGACACTATACCAGTGCCAGCCACAGTGACACTATACCAGTGCCGGCCACAGTGACACTATACCAGTGCTGGCCACAGTGACACTATACCAGTGCCGGCCACAGTGACACTATAATAGTGCCGGCCACAGTGACACTATACCAGTGCCGGCCACAGTGACACTATACCAGTGTCGGCCACAGTGATACTATACCAGTGCTGGTCACAGTGACACTATACCAGTGCCAGCCACAGTGACACTATACCAGTGCTGGCCACAGTGACACTATACCAGTGCCAGCCACAGTGATACTATACCAGTGCCAGCCACAGTGACACTATACCAGTGCCGGCCACAGTGACACTATACCAGTGCCGGCCACAGTGACACTATACCAGTGCAGACACAGTGATACTATACCAGTGCAGGCCACAGTGACACTATACCAGTGCAGGCCACAGTGACACTATACCAGTGCCGGCCACAGTAACACTATACTAGTGCCGGCCACAGTGACACTATACCAGTGCCAGCCACAGTGACACTATACCAGTGACGGCCACAGTGATACTATACCAGTGCCGGTCACAGTGACACTATACCAGTGCTGGCCACAGTGACACTATACCAGTGCAGGCCACAGTGACACTATAACAGTGCCGGCCACAGTGACACTATACCAGTGCCAGCCACAGTGACACTATACCAGTGACGGCCACAGTGATACTATACCAGTGCCGGTCACAGTGACACTATACCAGTGCTGGCCACAGTGAAACTATACCAGTGCAGGCCACAGTGACACTATACCAGTGCCGGCCACAGTGACACTATACCAGTGCCGGCCACAGTGACACTATACCAGTGCCGGCCACAGTGACACTATACCAGTGCCAGCCACAGTGACACTATACCAGTGCCGGCCACAGTGACACTATACCAGTGCCAGCCACAGTGATCCCATACCAGTGCCAGACACAGTGACACTATACCAGTGCAGGCCACAGTGACACTATACCAGTGCAGGCCACAGTGACACTATACCAGTGCAGGCCACAGTGACACTATACCAGTGCCGGCCACAGTGACACTATACCAGTGCCGGCCACAGTGACACTATACCAGTGCCGGCCACAGTGACACTATACCAGTGCCGGCCACAGTGACACTATACCAGTGCCGGCCACAGTGACACTATACCAGTGCCAGCCACAGTGACACTATACCAGTGACGGCCACAGTGATACTATACCAGTGCCAGCCACAGTGACACTATACCACTGCCAGCCACAGTGACACTATACCAGTGCCGGCCACAGTGACACTATAGCAGTGCCGGCCACAGTGACACTATACCAGTGACGGCCACAGTGATACTATACCAGTGCCAGCCACAGTGACACTATACCAGTGCCAGCCACAGTGACACTATACCAGTGACGGCCACAGTGATACTATACCAGTGCCGGCCACAGTGACATTACACCAGTGCCGGCCACAGTGACACTATAGCAGTGCCGGCCACAGTGACACTATACCAGTGACGGCCACAGTGATACTATACCAGTGCCAGCCACAGTGACACTATACCAGTGACGGCCACAGTGATACTATACCAGTTCCGGCCACAGTGACACTATACCAGTGATGGCCACAGTGATACTATACCAGTGCTGGCCACAGTGACACTACACCAGTGCCGGCCACAGTGACACTACACCAGTGCCGGCCACAGTGACACTATACCAGTGATGGCCACAGTGATACTATACCAGTGATGGCCACAGTGACACTATACCAGTGCCGGCCACAGTGACACTACACCAGTGCCGGCCACAGTGACACTATACCAGTGACGGCCACAGTGATACTATACCAGTGCCGGCCACAATGACACTATACCAGTGCTGGCCACAGTGACACTACATCAGTGCCGGCCACAGTGACACTATACCAGTGACGGCCACAGTGATACTATACCAGTGCAGGCCACAGTGATACTATACCAGTGCCGGCCACAGTGATACTATACCAGTGCCGGCCACAGTGACACTATACCAGTGCAGGCCACAGTGACACTATACCAGTGCCAGCCACAGTGACACTATACCAGTGCTGGCCACAGTGACACTATACCAGTGCCAGCCACAGTGACACTATACCAGTGCTGGCCACAGTGACACTATACCAGTGCCAGCCACAGTGACACTATACCAGTGCAGGCCACAGTGATACTATACCAGTGCCGGCCACAGTGACACTATACCAGTGCCGGCCACAGTGACACTATACCAGTGCCAGCCACAGTGACACTATACCAGTGCAGGCCACAGTGATACTATACCAGTGCCAGCCACAGTGACACTATACCAGTGCCGGCCACAGTGACACTATACCAGTGCTGGCCACAGTGACACTATACCAGTGCCGGCCACAGTGACACTGTACCAGTGCCGGTCACAGTGACACTATACCAGTGCTGGCCACAGTGACACTATACCAGTGCCAGCCACAGTGACACTATACCAGTGCCGGCCACAGTGACACTATACCAGTGCCGGCCACAGTGACACTATACCAGTGCCAGCCACAGTGACACTATACCAGTGCCAGCCACAGTGACACTATACCAGTGCCGGCCACAGTGACACTATACCAGTGCCAGCCACAGTGACACTATACCAGTGACGGCCACAGTGACACTATACCAGTGCCGGCCACAGTGACACTATACCAGTGCCGGACACAGTGACACTATACCAGTGCCAGCCACAGTGACACTATACCAGTGCCGGCAACAGTGACACTATACCAGTGCCGGTCACAGTGACACTATACCAGTGCCAGCCACAGTGACACTATACCAGTGCCAGCCACAGTGACACTATACCAGTGCCGGCCACAGTGACACTATACCAGTGCCGGCCACAGTGACACTATACCAGTGCCAGCCACAGTGACACTATACCAGTGCCGGCC
Source organism: Anomaloglossus baeobatrachus (assembly GCF_048569485.1). Lineage (NCBI taxonomy): Eukaryota > Metazoa > Chordata > Amphibia > Anura > Aromobatidae > Anomaloglossus > Anomaloglossus baeobatrachus. The sequence goes on along the minus strand of NC_134360.1, from coordinate 4,821,806 downwards.
ACAGTGACACTATACCAGTGCCGGCCACAGTGACACTATACCAGTGCCAGCCACAGTGACACTATACCAGTGACGGCCACAGTGACACTATACCAGTGCCGGCCACAGTGACACTATACCAGTGCAGGACACAGTGACACTATACCAGTGCCAGCCACAGTGACACTATACCAGTGCCGGCAACAGTGACACTATACCAGTGCCGGCCACAGTGACACTATACCAGTGCCGGCCACAGTGACACTATACCAGTGCCGGCCACAGTGACACTATACCAGTGCCAGCCACAGTGACACTATACCAGTGCCGGCAACAGTGACACTATACCAGTGCCGGCCACAGTGACACTATACCAGTGCCAGCCACAGTGACACTATACCAGTGCCGGCAACAGTGACACTATACCAGTGCCGGTCACAGTGACACTATACCAGTGCCAGCCACAGTGACACTATACCAGTGCCAACCACAGTGACACTATACCAGTGCAGACACAGTGACACTATACCAGTGCCAGCCACAGTGACACTATACCAGTGCCGGCCACAGTGACACTATGCCAGTGCCGGCCACAGTGACACTATACCAGTGCCAACCACAGTGACACTATACCAGTGCCGGCCACAGTGACACTATACCAGTGCTGGCCACAGTGACACTATACCAGTGACGGCCACAGTGATACTATACCAGTGCCAGCCACAGTGACACTATACCAGTGCCAGCCACAGTGACACTATACCAGTGCCAACCACAGTGACACTATACCAGTGCCGGCCACAGTGACATTATACCAGTGCAGGCCGCAGTGACACTATACCAGTGCCAGCCACAGTGACACTATACCAGTGCAGGCCACAGTGATACTATACCAGTGCCAGCCACAGTGACACTATACCAGTGCCGGCCACAGTGACACTATACCAGTGCCAGCCACAGTGACACTATACCAGTGCAGGCCACAGTGATACTATACCAGTGCCGGCCACAGTGACACTATACCAGTGCCAGCCACAGTGACACTATACCATTGCCGGCCACAGTGACACTATACCAGTGCCGGCCATAGTGACACTATACCAGTGCCGGCCACAGTGACACTATACCAGTGCCAGCCACAGTGACACTATACCAGTGCCGGCCACAGTGACACTATACCAGTGCTGGCCACAGTGACACTATACCAGTGCAGGCCACAGTGACACTATACCAGTGACGGCCACAGTGATACTATACCAGTGACGGCCACAGTGACACTATACCAGTGCTTGCCACAGTGACACTATACCAGTGCCTGCCACAGTGACACTATACCAGTGACGGCCACAGTGATACTATACCAGTGCCAGCCACAGTGACACTATACCAGTGACGGCCACAGTGATACTATACCAGTGCCAGCCACAGTGACACTATACCAGTGCTGGCCACAGTGACACTATACCAGTGCCAGCCACAGTGACACTATACCAGTGCCGGCCACAGTGACACTATACCAGTGCCGGCCACAGTGACACTATACCAGTGCCAGCCACAGTGACACTATACCAGTGCCGGCCACAGTGACACTATACCAGTGCCAGCCACAGTGACACTATACCAGTGCCAGCCACAGTGACACTATACCAGTGCCGGCCACAGTGACACTATACCAGTGCTGGCCACAGTGACACTATACCAGTGCCGGCCACAGTGACACTATACCAGTTCCAGCCACAGTGACACTATACCAGTGCCGGCCACAGTGACACTATACCAGTGTCGGCCACAGTGATACTATACCAGTGCAGGCCACAGTGACACTATACCAGTGACGGCCACAGTGATACTATACCAGTGCCGGCCACAGTGACCCTATACCAGTGCCGGCCACAGTGACACTATACCAGTGCAGGCCACAGTGACACTATACCAGTGCCGGCCACAGTGACACTATACCAGTGGCGGTCACAGTGACACTATACCAGTGCCAGCCACAGTGACACTATACCAGTGCCAGCCACAGTGACACTATACCAGTGCCAGCCACAGTGACACTATACCAGTGCCGGCCACAGTGACACTATACCAGTGCCAGCCACAGTGACACTATACCAGTGTCGGCCACAGTGATACTATACCAGTGCCGGCCACAGTGACACTATACCAGTGCCGGCCACAGTGACACTATACCAGTACCGGCCACAGTGACACTATACCAGTGCCAGCCACAGTGACACTATACCAGTGCCGGCCACAGTGACACTATACCAGTGCCGGCCACAGTGACACTAAACCAGTGCCGGCCACAGTGACACTATACCAGTGCCGGCTACAGTGACACTATACCAGTTTCGGCCACAGTGACACTATACCAGTGCTGGCCACAGTGACACTATACCAGTGCCGGCCACAGTGACACTATACCAGTGCCGGCCACAGTGACACTATACCAGTGCCAGCCACAGTGACACTATACCAGTGCCAGCCACAGTGACACTATACCAGTGCCGGCCACAGTGACACTATACCAGTGCCGGCCACAGTGACACTATACCAGTGCCAGCCACAGTGACACTATACCAGTGCCAGCCACAGTGACACTATACCAGTGCCGGCCACAGTGATACTATACCAGTGCCGGTCACAGTGATACTATACCAGTGCCAGCCACAGTGACACTATACCAGTGCCGGCCACAGTGATACTATACCAGTGCCGGTCACAGTGACACTATACCAGTGCCAGCCACAGTGATACTATACCAGTGCAGACACAGTGATACTATACCAGTGCCAGCCACAGTGACACTATACCAGTGCAGGCCACAGTGACACTATACCAGTGCAGGCCACAGTGACACTATACCAGTGCCGGCCACAGTGACACTATACCAGTGCCGGCCACAGTGATACTATACCAGTGCAGACACAGTGATACTATACCAGTGCCAGCCACAGTGACACTATACCAGTGCCAGCCACAGTGACACTATACCAGTGCCGGCCACAGTGATACTATACCAGTGCAGACACAGTGATACTATACCAGTGCCGGCCACAGTGACACTATACCAGTGCCGGCCACAGTGATACTATACCAGTGCAGACACAGTGATACTATACCAGTGCCAGCCACAGTGATACTATACCAGTGCCGGCCACAGTGACACTATACCAGTGCCGGCCACAGTGACACTATACCAGTGCCAGCCACAGTGACACTATACCAGTGCCGGCCACAGTGACACTATACCAGTGCTGGCCACAGTGACACTATACCAGTGCCGGCCACAGTGACACTATACCAGTGCCAGCCACAGTGACACTATACCAGTGCCGGCCACAGTGACACTATACCAGTGCCGGCCACAGTGACACTATACCAGTGCCAGCCACAGTGACACTATACCAGTGCCAGCCACAGTGACACTATACCAGTGCCGGCCACAGTGACACTATACCAGTGCCAGCCACAGTGACACTATACCAGTGCCAGCCACAGTGACACTATACCAGTGCCGGCCACAGTGACACTATACCAGTGCCAGCCACAGTGACACTATACCAGTGCCAGCCACAGTGACACTATACCAGTGCCGGCCACAGTGATACTATACCAGTGCCGGTCACAGTGATACTATACCAGTGCTGGCCACAGTGATACTATACCAGTGCCAGCCACAGTGACACTATACCAGTGCCGGCCACAGTGATACTATACCAGTGCAGGCCACAGTGACACTATACCAGTGCCGGTCACAGTGACACTATACCAGTGCCAGCCACAGTGATACTATACCAGTGCAGACACAGTGATACTATACCAGTGCAGACAAAGTGATACTATACCAGTGCCAGCCACAGTGACACTATACCAGTGCAGGCCACAGTGACACTATACCAGTGCAGGCCACAGTGACACTATACCAGTGCCGGCCACAGTGACACTATACCAGTGCCGGCCACAGTGATACTATACCAGTGCAGACACAGTGATACTATACCAGTGCCAGCCACAGTGACACTATACCAGTGCCAGCCACAGTGACACTATACCAGTGCCGGCCACAGTGATACTATACCAGTGCAGACACAGTGATACTATACCAGTGCCGGCCACAGTGACACTATACCAGTGCCGGCCACAGTGATACTATACCAGTGCAGACACAGTGATACTATACCAGTGCCAGCCACAGTGATACTATACCAGTGCCGGCCACAGTGACACTATACCAGTGCCGGCCACAGTGACACTATACCAGTGCCAGCCACAGTGACACTATACCAGTGCCGGCCACAGTGACACTATACCAGTGCTGGCCACAGTGACACTATACCAGTGCCGGCCACAGTGACACTATACCAGTGCCAGCCACAGTGACACTATACCAGTGCCGGCCACAGTGACACTATACCAGTGCCGGCCACAGTGACACTATACCAGTGCCAGCCACAGTGACACTATACCAGTGCCAGCCACAGTGACACTATACCAGTGCCGGCCACAGTGACACTATACCAGTGCCAGCCACAGTGACACTATACCAGTGCCAGCCACAGTGACACTATACCAGTGCCGGCCACAGTGACACTATACCAGTGCCAGCCACAGTGACACTATACCAGTGCCAGCCACAGTGACACTATACCAGTGCCGGCCACAGTGATACTATACCAGTGCCGGTCACAGTGACACTATACCAGTTCCAGCCACAGTGATACTATACCAGTGCAGACACAGTGATACTATACCAGTGCAGACACAGTGATACTATACCAGTGCCAGCCACAGTGACACTATACCAGTGCAGGCCACAGTGACACTATACCAGTGCAGGCCACAGTGACACTATACCAGTGCCGGCCACAGTGACACTATACCAGTGCCGGCCACAGTGATACTATACCAGTGCAGACACAGTGATACTATACCAGTGCCAGCCACAGTGACACTATACCAGTGCCAGCCACAGTGACACTATACCAGTGCCGGCCACAGTGATACTATACCAGTGCAGACACAGTGATACTATACCAGTGCCGGCCACAGTGACACTATACCAGTGCCGGCCACAGTGATACTATACCAGTGCAGACACAGTGATACTATACCAGTGCAGGCCACAGTGACACTATACCAGTGCCGGCCACAGTGACACTATACCAGTGCCAGCCACAGTGACACTATACCAGTGCCGGCCACAGTGACACTATACCAGTGCCGGCCACAGTGACACTATACCAGTGCCAGCCACAGTGACACTATAGCAGTGCCGGCCACAGTGACACTATACCAGTGCCGGCCACAGTGACACTATACCAGTGCCGGCCACAGTGACACTATACCAGTGCCAGCCACAGTGACACTATACCAGTGCCAGCCACAGTGACACTATACCAGTGCCGGCCACAGTGACACTATACCAGTGCCAGCCACAGTGACACTATACCAGTGCCGGCCACAGTGACACTATACCAGTGCCAGCCACAGTGACACTATACCAGTGCCAACCACAGTGACACTATACCAGTGCAGACACAGTGACACTATACCAGTGCCAGCCACAGTGACACTATACCAGTGCCGGCCACAGTGACACTATGCCAGTGCCGGCCACAGTGACACTATACCAGTGCCAACCACAGTGACACTATACCAGTGCCGGCCACAGTGACACTATACCAGTGCTGGCCACAGTGACACTATACCAGTGCCGGCCACAGTGACACTAAACCAGTGCCGGCCACAGTGACACTATACCAGTGCCGGCTACAGTGACACTATACCAGTGCCAGCCACAGTGACACTATACCAGTGCCGGCCACAGTGACACTATACCAGTGCCGGCCACAGTGACACTATACCAGTGCCAGCCACAGTGACACTATACCAGTGCCAGCCACAGTGACACTATACCAGTGCCGGCCACAGTGATACTATACCAGTGCCGGTCACAGTGATACTATACCAGTGCCAGCCACAGTGACACTATACCAGTGCCGGCCACAGTGATACTATACCAGTGCCGGTCACAGTGACACTATACCAGTGCCAGCCACAGTGATACTATACCAGTGCAGACACAGTGATACTATACCAGTGCCAGCCACAGTGACACTATACCAGTGCAGGCCACAGTGACACTATACCAGTGCAGGCCACAGTGACACTATACCAGTGCCGGCCACAGTGACACTATACCAGTGCCGGCCACAGTGATACTATACCAGTGCAGACACAGTGATACTATACCAGTGCCAGCCACAGTGACACTATACCAGTGCCAGCCACAGTGACACTATACCAGTGCCGGCCACAGTGATACTATACCAGTGCAGACACAGTGATACTATACCAGTGCCGGCCACAGTGACACTATACCAGTGCCGGCCACAGTGATACTATACCAGTGCAGACACAGTGATACTATACCAGTGCCAGCCACAGTGATACTATACCAGTGCCGGCCACAGTGACACTATACCAGTGCCGGCCACAGTGACACTATACCAGTGCCAGCCACAGTGACACTATACCAGTGCCGGCCACAGTGACACTATACCAGTGCTGGCCACAGTGACACTATACCAGTGCCGGCCACAGTGACACTATACCAGTGCCAGCCACAGTGACACTATACCAGTGCCGGCCACAGTGACACTATACCAGTGCCGGCCACAGTGACACTATACCAGTGCCAGCCACAGTGACACTATACCAGTGCCAGCCACAGTGACACTATACCAGTGCCGGCCACAGTGACACTATACCAGTGCCAGCCACAGTGACACTATACCAGTGCCAGCCACAGTGACACTATACCAGTGCCGGCCACAGTGACACTATACCAGTGCCAGCCACAGTGACACTATACCAGTGCCAGCCACAGTGACACTATACCAGTGCCGGCCACAGTGATACTATACCAGTGCCGGTCACAGTGATACTATACCAGTGCTGGCCACAGTGATACTATACCAGTGCCAGCCACAGTGACACTATACCAGTGCCGGCCACAGTGATACTATACCAGTGCCGGTCACAGTGACACTATACCAGTGCCAGCCACAGTGATACTATACCAGTGCAGACACAGTGATACTATACCAGTGCAGACAAAGTGATACTATACCAGTGCCAGCCACAGTGACACTATACCAGTGCAGGCCACAGTGACACTATACCAGTGCAGGCCACAGTGACACTATACCAGTGCCGGCCACAGTGACACTATACCAGTGCCGGCCACAGTGATACTATACCAGTGCAGACACAGTGATACTATACCAGTGCCAGCCACAGTGACACTATACCAGTGCCAGCCACAGTGACACTATACCAGTGCCGGCCACAGTGATACTATACCAGTGCAGACACAGTGATACTATACCAGTGCCGGCCACAGTGACACTATACCAGTGCCGGCCACAGTGATACTATACCAGTGCAGACACAGTGACACTATACCAGTGCCAGCCACAGTGACACTATACCAGTGCCGGCCACAGTGACACTATACCAGTGCTGGCCACAGTGACACTATACCAGTGCCGGCCACAGTGACACTATACCAGTGCCAGCCACAGTGACACTATACCAGTGCCGGCCACAGTGACACTATACCAGTGCCGGCCACAGTGACACTATACCAGTGCCAGCCACAGTGACACTATACCAGTGCCGGCCACAGTGATACTATACCAGTGCCGGTCACAGTGACACTATACCAGTTCCAGCCACAGTGATACTATACCAGTGCAGACACAGTGATACTATACCAGTGCAGACACAGTGATACTATACCAGTGCCAGCCACAGTGACACTATACCAGTGCAGGCCACAGTGACACTATACCAGTGCAGGCCACAGTGACACTATACCAGTGCCGGCCACAGTGACACTATACCAGTGCCGGCCACAGTGATACTATACCAGTGCAGACACAGTGATACTATACCAGTGCCAGCCACAGTGACACTATACCAGTGCCAGCCACAGTGACACTATACCAGTGCCGGCCACAGTGATACTATACCAGTGCAGACACAGTGATACTATACCAGTGCCGGCCACAGTGACACTATACCAGTGCCGGCCACAGTGATACTATACCAGTGCAGACACAGTGATACTATACCAGTGCAGGCCACAGTGACACTATACCAGTGCCGGCCACAGTGACACTATACCAGTGCCAGCCACAGTGACACTATACCAGTGCCGGCCACAGTGACACTATACCAGTGCCGGCCACAGTGACACTATACCAGTGCCAGCCACAGTGACACTATAGCAGTGCCGGCCACAGTGACACTATACCAGTGCCGGCCACAGTGACACTATACCAGTGCCGGCCACAGTGACACTATACCAGTGCCAGCCACAGTGACACTATACCAGTGCCAGCCACAGTGACACTATACCAGTGCCGGCCACAGTGACACTATACCAGTGCCAGCCACAGTGACACTATACCAGTGCCGGCCACAGTGACACTATACCAGTGCCAGCCACAGTGACACTATACCAGTGCCAACCACAGTGACACTATACCAGTGCAGACACAGTGACACTATACCAGTGCCAGCCACAGTGACACTATACCAGTGCCGGCCACAGTGACACTATGCCAGTGCCGGCCACAGTGACACTATACCAGTGCCAACCACAGTGACACTATACCAGTGCCGGCCACAGTGACACTATACCAGTGCTGGCCACAGTGACACTATACCAGTGACGGCCACAGTGATACTATACCAGTGCCAGCCACAGTGACACTATACCAGTGCCAGCCACAGTGACACTATACCAGTGCCAACCACAGTGACACTATACCAGTGCCGGCCACAGTGACATTATACCAGTGCAGGCCACAGTGACACTATACCAGTGCCAGCCACAGTGACACTATACCAGTGCAGGCCACAGTGATACTATACCAGTGCCAGCCACAGTGACACTATACCAGTGCCGGCCACAGTGACACTATACCAGTGCCAGCCACAGTGACACTATACCAGTGCAGGCCACAGTGATACTATACCAGTGCCGGCCACAGTGACACTATACCAGTGCCAGCCACAGTGACACTATACCATTGCCGGCCACAGTGACACTATACCAGTGCCGGCCATAGTGACACTATACCAGTGCCGGCCACAGTGACACTATACCAGTGCCAGCCACAGTGACACTATACCAGTGCCAGCCACAGTGACACTATACCAGTGCTGGCCACAGTGACACTATACCAGTGCCGGCCACAGTGACACTATACCAGTGCCGGCCATAGTGACACTATACCAGTGACGGCCACAGTGATACTATACCAGTGCCAGCCACAGTGACACTATACCAGTGCCAGCCACAGTGACACTATACCAGTGCCAACCACAGTGACACTATACCAGTGCCGGCCACAGTGACATTATACCAGTGCAGGCCACAGTGACACTATACCAGTGCCAGCCACAGTGACACTATACCAGTGCAGGCCACAGTGATACAATACCAGTGCCAGCCACAGTGACACTATACCAGTGCCGGCCACAGTGACACTATACCAGTGCCAGCCACAGTGACACTATACCAGTGCAGGCCACAGTGATACTATACCAGTGCCAGCCACAGTGACACTATACCATTGCCGGCCACAGTGACACTATACCAGTGCCGGCCATAGTGACACTATACCAGTGCCGGCCACAGTGACACTATACCAGTGCCAGCCACAGTGACACTATACCAGTGCCGGCCACAGTGACACTATACCAGTGCTGGCCACAGTGACACTATACCAGTGCAGGCCACAGTGACACTATACCAGTGACGGCCACAGTGATACTATACCAGTGACGGCCACAGTGACACTATACCAGTGCTTGCCACAGTGACACTATACCAGTGCCAGCCACAGTGACACTATACCAGTGACGGCCACAGTGATACTATACCAGTGCCAGCCACAGTGACACTATACCAGTGACGGCCACAGTGATACTATACCAGTGCCAGCCACAGTGACACTATACCAGTGCTGGCCACAGTGACACTATACCAGTGCCAGCCACAGTGACACTATACCAGTGCCGGCCACAGTGACACTATACCAGTGCCGGCCACAGTGACACTATACCAGTGCCAGCCACAGTGACACTATACCAGTGCTGGCCACAGTGACACTATACCAGTGCCGGCCACAGTGACACTATACCAGTGCCAGCCACAGTGACACTATACCAGTGCCGGCCACAGTGACACTATAGCAGTGCCGGCCACAGTGATACTATACCAGTGCCAGCCACAGTGACACTATACCAGTGCCAGCCACAGTGATACCATACCAGTGCCGGCCACAGTGACACTATACCAGTGACGGCCACAGTGATACTATACCAGTGCAGGCCACAGTGATACTATACCAGTGCCAGCCACAGTGACACTATACCAGTGACGGCCACAGTGATACTATACCAGTGCCGGCCACAGTGACACTATACCAGTGCTGGCCACAGTGACACTATACCAGTGCCAGCCACAGTGACACTATACCAGTGCCAGCCACAGTGACACTATACCAGTGACGGCCACAGTGATACTATAACAGTGCCAGCCACAGTGACACTATACCAGTGCTGGCCACAGTGACACTATACCAGTGTCGGCCACAGTGATACTATACCAGTGCCGGCCACAGTGACACTATACCAGTGACGGCCACAGTGATACTATACCAGTGCCGGCCACAGTGACCCTATACCAGTGCCGGCCACAGTGACACTATACCAGTGCAGGCCACAGTGACACTATACCAGTGCCGGCCACAGTGACACTATACCAGTGGCGGTCACAGTGACACTATACCAGTGCCAGCCACAGTGACACTATACCAGTGCCAGCCACAGTGACACTATACCAGTGCCGGCCACAGTGACACTATACCAGTGCCAGCCACAGTGACACTATACCAGTGTCGGCCACAGTGATACTATACCAGTGCCGGCCACAGTGACACTATACCAGTGCCGGCCACAGTGACACTATACCAGTACCGGCCACAGTGACACTATACCAGTGCCAGCCACAGTGACACTATACCAGTGCCGGCCACAGTGACACTATACCAGTGCCGGCCACAGTGACACTAAACCAGTGCCGGCCACAGTGACACTATACCAGTGCCGGCTACAGTGACACTATACCAGTTTCGGCCACAGTGACACTATACCAGTGCTGGCCACAGTGACACTATACCAGTGCCGGCCACAGTGACACTATACCAGTTCCGGCCACAGTGACACTATACCAGTGCCAGCCACAGTGACACTATACCAGTGCCAGCCACAGTGACACTATACCAGTGCCGGCCACAGTGACACTATACCAGTGCCAGCCACAGTGACACTATACCAGTGCCAGCCACAGTGACACTATACCAGTGCCAGCCACAGTGACACTATACCAGTGCCGGCCACAGTGATACTATACCAGTGCCGGTCACAGTGATACTATACCAGTGCCAGCCACAGTGACACTATACCAGTGCCGGCCACAGTGATACTATACCAGTGCCGGTCACAGTGACACTATACCAGTGCCAGCCACAGTGATACTATACCAGTGCAGACACAGTGATACTATACCAGTGCCAGCCACAGTGACACTATACCAGTGCAGGCCACAGTGACACTATACCAGTGCAGGCCACAGTGACACTATACCAGTGCCGGCCACAGTGACACTATACCAGTGCCAGCCACAGTGACACTATACCAGTGCCAACCACAGTGACACTATACCAGTGCAGACACAGTGACACTATACCAGTGCCAGCCACAGTGACACTATACCAGTGCCGGCCACAGTGACACTATGCCAGTGCCGGCCACAGTGACACTATACCAGTGCCAACCACAGTGACACTATACCAGTGCCGGCCACAGTGACACTATACCAGTGCTGGCCACAGTGACACTATACCAGTGACGGCCACAGTGATACTATACCAGTGCCAGCCACAGTGACACTATACCAGTGCCAGCCACAGTGACACTATACCAGTGCCAACCACAGTGACACTATACCAGTGCCGGCCACAGTGACATTATACCAGTGCAGGCCACAGTGACACTATACCAGTGCCAGCCACAGTGACACTATACCAGTGCAGGCCACAGTGATACTATACCAGTGCCAGCCACAGTGACACTATACCAGTGCCGGCCACAGTGACACTATACCAGTGCCAGCCACAGTGACACTATACCAGTGCAGGCCACAGTGATACTATACCAGTGCCGGCCACAGTGACACTATACCAGTGCCAGCCACAGTGACACTATACCATTGCCGGCCACAGTGACACTATACCAGTGCCGGCCATAGTGACACTATACCAGTGCCGGCCACAGTGACACTATACCAGTGCCAGCCACAGTGACTCTATACCAGTGCCAGCCACAGTGACACTATACCAGTGCTGGCCACAGTGACACTATACCAGTGCCGGCCACAGTGACACTATACCAGTGCCGGCCATAGTGACACTATACCAGTGACGGCCACAGTGATACTATACCAGTGCCAGCCACAGTGACACTATACCAGTGCCAGCCACAGTGACACTATACCAGTGCCAACCACAGTGACACTATACCAGTGCCGGCCACAGTGACATTATACCAGTGCAGGCCACAGTGACACTATACCAGTGCCAGCCACAGTGACACTATACCAGTGCAGGCCACAGTGATACAATACCAGTGCCAGCCACAGTGACACTATACCAGTGCCGGCCACAGTGACACTATACCAGTGCCAGCCACAGTGACACTATACCAGTGCAGGCCACAGTGATACTATACCAGTGCCAGCCACAGTGACACTATACCATTGCCGGCCACAGTGACACTATACCAGTGCCGGCCATAGTGACACTATACCAGTGCCGGCCACAGTGACACTATACCAGTGCCAGCCACAGTGACACTATACCAGTGCCGGCCACAGTGACACTATACCAGTGCTGGCCACAGTGACACTATACCAGTGCAGGCCACAGTGACACTATACCAGTGACGGCCACAGTGATACTATACCAGTGACGGCCACAGTGACACTATACCAGTGCTTGCCACAGTGACACTATACCAGTGCCAGCCACAGTGACACTATACCAGTGACGGCCACAGTGATACTATACCAGTGCCAGCCACAGTGACACTATACCAGTGACGGCCACAGTGATACTATACCAGTGCCAGCCACAGTGACACTATACCAGTGCTGGCCACAGTGACACTATACCAGTGCCAGCCACAGTGACACTATACCAGTGCCGGCCACAGTGACACTATACCAGTGCCGGCCACAGTGACACTATACCAGTGCCAGCCACAGTGACACTATACCAGTGCTGGCCACAGTGACACTATACCAGTGCCGGCCACAGTGACACTATACCAGTGCCAGCCACAGTGACACTATACCAGTGCCGGCCACAGTGACACTATAGCAGTGCCGGCCACAGTGATACTATACCAGTGCCAGCCACAGTGACACTATACCAGTGCCAGCCACAGTGATACCATACCAGTGCCGGCCACAGTGACACTATACCAGTGACGGCCACAGTGATACTATACCAGTGCAGGCCACAGTGATACTATACCAGTGCCAGCCACAGTGACACTATACCAGTGACGGCCACAGTGATACTATACCAGTGCCGGCCACAGTGACACTATACCAGTGCTGGCCACAGTGACACTATACCAGTGCCAGCCACAGTGACACTATACCAGTGCGAGCCACAGTGACACTATACCAGTGACGGCCACAGTGATACTATAACAGTGCCAGCCACAGTGACACTATACCAGTGCTGGCCACAGTGACACTATACCAGTGTCGGCCACAGTGATACTATACCAGTGCCGGCCACAGTGACACTATACCAGTGACGGCCACAGTGATACTATACCAGTGCCGGCCACAGTGACCCTATACCAGTGCCGGCCACAGTGACACTATACCAGTGCAGGCCACAGTGACACTATACCAGTGCCGGCCACAGTGACACTATACCAGTGGCGGTCACAGTGACACTATACCAGTGCCAGCCACAGTGACACTATACCAGTGCCAGCCACAGTGACACTATACCAGTGCCGGCCACAGTGACACTATACCAGTGCCAGCCACAGTGACACTATACCAGTGTCGGCCACAGTGATACTATACCAGTGCCGGCCACAGTGACACTATACCAGTGCCGGCCACAGTGACACTATACCAGTACCGGCCACAGTGACACTATACCAGTGCCAGCCACAGTGACACTATACCAGTGCCGGCCACAGTGACACTATACCAGTGCCGGCCACAGTGACACTAAACCAGTGCCGGCCACAGTGACACTATACCAGTGCCGGCTACAGTGACACTATACCAGTTTCGGCCACAGTGACACTATACCAGTGCTGGCCACAGTGACACTATACCAGTGCCGGCCACAGTGACACTATACCAGTGCCGGCCACAGTGACACTATACCAGTGCCAGCCACAGTGACACTATACCAGTGCCAGCCACAGTGACACTATACCAGTGCCGGCCACAGTGACACTATACCAGTGCCAGCCACAGTGACACTATACCAGTGCCAGCCACAGTGACACTATACCAGTGCCAGCCACAGTGACACTATACCAGTGCCGGCCACAGTGATACTATACCAGTGCCGGTCACAGTGATACTATACCAGTGCCAGCCACAGTGACACTATACCAGTGCCGGCCACAGTGATACTATACCAGTGCCGGTCACAGTGACACTATACCAGTGCCAGCCACAGTGATACTATACCAGTGCAGACACAGTGATACTATACCAGTGCCAGCCACAGTGACACTATACCAGTGCAGGCCACAGTGACACTATACCAGTGCAGGCCACAGTGACACTATACCAGTGCCGGCCACAGTGACACTATACCAGTGCCGGCCACAGTGATACTATACCAGTGCAGACACAGTGATACTATACCAGTGCCAGCCACAGTGACACTATACCAGTGCCAGCCACAGTGACACTATACCAGTGCCGGCCACAGTGATACTATACCAGTGCAGACACAGTGATACTATACCAGTGCCGGCCACAGTGACACTATACCAGTGCCAGCCACAGTGATACTATACCAGTGCCGGCCACAGTGACACTATACCAGTGCCGGCCACAGTGACACTATACCAGTGCCAGCCACAGTGACACTATACCAGTGCCGGCCACAGTGACACTATACCAGTGCTGGCCACAGTGACACTATACCAGTGCCGGCCACAGTGACACTATACCAGTGCCAGCCACAGTGACACTATACCAGTGCCGGCCACAGTGACACTATACCAGTGCCGGCCACAGTGACACTATACCAGTGCCAGCCACAGTGACACTATACCAGTGCCAGCCACAGTGACACTATACCAGTGCCGGCCACAGTGACACTATACCAGTGCCAGCCACAGTGACACTATACCAGTGCCAGCCACAGTGACACTATACCAGTGCCGGCCACAGTGACACTATACCAGTGCCAGCCACAGTGACACTATACCAGTGCCAGCCACAGTGACACTATACCAGTGCCGGCCACAGTGATACTATACCAGTGCCGTTCACAGTGATACTATACCAGTGCTGGCCACAGTGATACTATACCAGTGCCAGCCACAGTGACACTATACCAGTGCCGGCCACAGTGATACTATACCAGTGCCGGTCACAGTGACACTATACCAGTGCCAGCCACAGTGATACTATACCAGTGCAGACACAGTGATACTATACCAGTGCCAGCCACAGTGACACTATACCAGTGCAGACACAGTGATACTATACCAGTGCTAGCCACAGTGACACTATACCAGTGCAGGCCACAGTGACACTATACCAGTGCAGGCCACAGTGACACTATACCAGTGCCGGCCACAGTGACACTATACCAGTGCCGGCCACAGTGATACTATACCAGTGCAGACACAGTGATACTATACCAGTGCCAGCCACAGTGACACTATACCAGTGCCAGCCACAGTGACACTATACCAGTGCCGGCCACAGTGATACTATACCAGTGCAGACACAGTGATACTATACCAGTGCCGGCCACAGTGACACTATACCAGTGCCGGCCACAGTGATACTATACCAGTGCAGACACAGTGATACTATACCAGTGCCAGCCACAGTGATACTATACCAGTGCCGGCCACAGTGACACTATACCAGTGCCGGCCACAGTGACACTATACCAGTGCCAGCCACAGTGACACTATACCAGTGCCGGCCACAGTGACACTATACCAGTGCTGGCCACAGTGACACTATACCAGTGCCGGCCACAGTGACACTATACCAGTGCCAGCCACAGTGACACTATACCAGTGCCGGCCACAGTGACACTATACCAGTGCCGGCCACAGTGACACTATACCAGTGCCAGCCACAGTGACACTATACCAGTGCCAGCCACAGTGACACTATACCAGTGCCGGCCACAGTGACACTATACCAGTGCCGGCCACAGTGACACTATACCAGTGCCAGCCACAGTGACACTATACCAGTGCCGGCCACAGTGACACTATACCAGTGCCGGCCACAGTGACACTATACCAGTGCCGGCCACAGTGACACTATACCAGTGCCAGCCACAGTGACACTATACCAGTGCCAGCCACAGTGACACTATACCAGTGCCGGCCACAGTGACACTATACCAGTGCCAGCCACAGTGACACTATACCAGTGCCGGCCACAGTGACACTATACCAGTGCCAGCCACAGTGACACTATACCAGTGCCGGCCACAGTGACACTATACCAGTGCCGGCCACAGTAACACTATAGCAGTGCCGGCCACAGTGACATTATACCAGTGCCGGCCACAGTGACACTATACCAGTGCCGGCCATAGTGACACTATACCAGTGCCGGCCACAGTGACACTATACCAGTGCCAGCCACAGTGACACTATACCAGTGCCAGCCACAGTGACACTATACCAGTGCCAGCCACAGTGACACTATACCAGTGCCAGCCACAGTGACACTATACCAGTGCCAGCCACAGTGACACTATACCAGTGCCGGCCACAGTGACACTATACCAGTGCCAGCCACAGTGACACTATACCAGTGCCGGCCACAGTGACACTATACCAGTGCCAGCCACAGTGACACTATACCAGTGCCGGCCACAGTGACACTATACCAGTGCCGGCCACAGTAACACTATAGCAGTGCCGGCCACAGTGACATTATACCAGTGCCGGCCACAGTGACACTATACCAGTGCCGGCCATAGTGACACTATACCAGTGCCGGCCACAGTGACACTATACCAGTGCCAGCCACAGTGACACTATACCAGTGCCAGCCACAGTGAGACTATACCAGTGCCGGCCACAGTGACACTATATGTTGTTATCAAGGCAGTGGACAGGGTGGGCAACTTTGTGATCTGGAAAAAAACATAACTACAAAAGAGAGGCATTTTGATCGCTGAGGGACTAGAATACCTATTCTAAATTACCAACCCATTTTTAATCAGTTGTAACCCATTGACCACATTTGCAGATTAACTTAAAAACAATCTTTTTAGAGCCTTTGATGAGGGAACCATCAATAGAAAGGTCCTCCTTATAGCCACCTTCCCAAAAACACCCACTTTTTATTTGCTTCCAAAAATCCATAAGGATCCCGCCAACACCTCGGGGCTTCCAATTGTGTCTGCCATAGTCTATGTGACCTGATATGCAAATTTATTGTTTAATATTTAAAACCCTTGGTGGAGACCGTATCTTCATACATAAAGGACACAATGGACGTTCTGTACAGGGTTGGCGGGATCTCTATGGATACTGATGAGTGTGACCGCTGATATTCAGCCGCTATACACCTGTATTGGACATGATGATGATCCTGAGGCAATCCGCTTCTTGTTTACGACCAGCAATCAGGGTGCCCAGACGTGTGATCTAATACTAGAGTTGCTACAATTTATCCTGACACTTTTTTGTCTTTATGGACTATTTTTATCTGCAGAAAGGCGGCACTACGATGGGCGCGGCACATATGATGGGCACGTCACTACGATGGGCGCGGCACTACGATGGGCGCGGCACATATGATGGGCACGTCACTACGATGGGCGCGTCACTACGATGGGCACAGCACATACGATGGGCACGTCACTACGATGGGCGCGGCACATACGATGGGCACGTCACTACGATGGGCACAGCACATACGATGGGCACGTCACTACGATGGGCACGTCACTACGATGGGCGCGGCATTACGATGGGCACAGCACATACGATGGGCACGTCACTACGATGGGCGCGGCATTACGATAGGCACAAAGTCTGGGTTTCTTTGGTGTTTTTTATTGTGAAAAAATAAAATAAAAGAAGTCTGTCTCTGTCTCAACGTTTCGGTCACAATGGGACCTTTATCGAGAGTATTATCAGACTACGTAGAAAAAGAAGAAACATAAATGTTACAAAAGGGAAAATATTACATAAACAAATCAGAATATTTATCAGGAGGCAATTGCTCCGATTCATACATAAAGTGTACATAGTAGAACCCATGACACATAATTCAGTGTCTGGGTGAAAATTCACATACAGAGGTATTAGCATGTACATACCCAGAAAAACAATGACAATAATCCAAAAGACCATCGTTTACAATCAGGAAATTTATCATACGTACATATGAAGAGATGAACAATTACACATACCTATGAGATAAAGGAATCGATGTATGAAAAGCACCAAAAAGGAGCGATGTAGGTCATCACTTAAAATGGGGAGAGAAGGATTGGTACGTGTGAGCACTGGGTGAAAAAGACAAGATGTCCGTTAAGAGACCATGCAGTAAATATAACACGTAATAGATTATCAAGTGTATGTGGATACCTGTGACCATATAGCGAGATATCAAAGTCAGCCGGTCAGTGTTGCCAAAGGGATCATATAGTGGTATTCTGCAAAGGTAGGGGGCCACAAATCAAGTCTGGATATATGTTAGAAAAAACAGAGGAGATGAGAGAGTGAGAAGTTAAGGCGGTGGAGGGGGGGGGGGGGTTGTTGGTTGAAGTTTAGGAAAGGGAAAGAATGGGGCTATTTAAAATAGTACCTGCCGGATAGGGGTGAAAGACTCAGTGACTACTGCACAGATAGAGCACCTATCTCCTCCAAGAGGGGACTGCCTAATGAAGAAAAATGGAGAGAAACATCATTATATGGTAAGGTAAGACCTGTATGAAAAATATGGGACTGCGCTCACTACCTGTCGAAAGTAGTGGAGGTGTACAGATGGTATTTGTATCAAGATACTTGGTAGGATCAGTCTGGGGTTGACAGGAATTACCCTGGTTGGTAATGACGGTCTCCTGTACTTGCTGTGGACTTATAGCGCCAGGAAGCGAGGGTTTATACTCTATAGGTGAAAGAGAAGAATCTCAATAGTAAACAATGCTGAGAGACATGCAGTGTATGGTGAGGTAAAACTTGCATGAAATATAGGGAACAATACTCACTATCTGTCAAAAGTAGTGGAGAGGACAACAGATGGTATTGAGGTCCTTGATACAATCAGTGTGAGGGGGGCAGGAATTACCCTGATTGGCAGTAACGGTCTCCTGTACTTGCTGTGGACTTATAACACCAGTTAACAAAGATTTATATTCTTATAGGTTAAAAAGGAAAAATCTCAACAATAAGCAATGCTGGGAGACATGCAGTGAGACATCAATATAGTACCTCAGAGAGGAGTAACTTGCGTAAGGACATGCCCTATGCTGTAGGCTATTCACAAAGGGTTACTGAAAGAGACAACAGTGATATCAAGGTGTGTGGATCAAAAACCATTGATCAAGAGATAGAAAATGAATAAATGATACCTTAGAAGTGAATCGGTCAGATTCTTATTCTTCTATTGGAGTGCCGGAGATTCGTTTTGGATTTCAGCTGATTATTTTCTCCAGAGCACCCTATCATATTCAGTGAGCCAGGTCTATTCGATATATTGTACTACGATGGGCACAGCACATACGATGGGCATGTCACTGCGATGGGCACGGCACTACAATGGGCACGGCACATACGATGGGCACGTCACAATGATGGGCGCGGCACTACGATGGGCGCGGCACATACGATGGGCACGTCACTACGATGGGCGCGGCACTACGATGGGCGCGGCACTACGATGGGCACGTCACAACGATGGGCGCGGCACTACGATGGGCGTGGCATTACGATGGGCACGTCACTACGATGGGCGCTGCACTACGATGGACGCGGCATTACAATGGGCGCGGCACTACGATGGGCGCGGCACTACGATGGGCGTGGCA
Source organism: Anomaloglossus baeobatrachus (assembly GCF_048569485.1). Taxonomy (NCBI): domain Eukaryota; kingdom Metazoa; phylum Chordata; class Amphibia; order Anura; family Aromobatidae; genus Anomaloglossus; species Anomaloglossus baeobatrachus. The sequence goes on along the minus strand of NC_134360.1, from coordinate 4,801,386 downwards.
TTACGATGGGCACGTCACTACGATGGGCACGGCACTATGATGGGCGCGGCACTACGATGGGCGCGGCACTACGATGGGCACGGCTTGTGCGGCTTCATACGCCAACCTCTTTCTCGGCTTCTGTGAGAGGGGCATGTTTGGTGATGGGGCGCACGGCTGTGGACCATGTGCAGTGCTGGCGAAGATATATAGACGATTTGTTACATTTCTGGCAGAGTTCAGTGGAGACACCCGAATCAATTATGAATACTTGGAAAAAATAAGTCTTTGAACATCAGACTCACTTATAAATATGATAACAATTATTTTTTTAGACATCAGTATGTAGGTTATGACTCCATTGTTTAGACTGATGTCTTCAGAAAAACTGCATCAGTGAATTCTATATAACCCCGCCCACACCACTGATTGGCAGCTCTCTGTGTGTAACCCCACCCATACCACTTATTGGCAGCTCTCTGTGTGTAACCCGGCCCACACCACTTATTAGTAGTTCTCTGTGTAACCCCACCCCCACCACTGATTGGAAGCTTTCTATGTATAATCCCACCCACACCACTAATTGGCAGCTTTCTGTTTATAACACTGCCCACACCATTGATTGGCAGCTCTCTGTGTGTAACCCCGCCCACAACAGATTGGCAGCTCTCTGTGTATAACCCCGCCGACACCAAATTGGCAGCTTTCTGTGTATAACCCCGCCCACACCAGATTGGCAGCTTTCTGTGTGCACTGTGCATAGACAGAAAGCTGCTAATCACTGGTAGGAGTGGGTTACACAGGACTCATCAATATGGAGAGCTCCCTGGCAGAAGGCTTACTAGTCTTCTAGTGATAATGTGCTGCTGATAGAACAGTGATTTTTTTTTATCAAAACTACAGCAAGTAGCCCACGATATATGCAAATTCAGAAGCCTCTGAAGAGATGTGTTTCCGTCCATCTTATCATATACATAACAATGGAGCGAGGGATCTGTCATTTTTTGTATGTGGATCGCGGCCAGGGCTCCGCTCAGTATTTTTGCTCTCGGGTGATAATCTGCCTCTGTCATGGTGTCGAGATGGAAGAAGTGAAGAAAAGGACAACAAACTCCGACTGCTTCCCATTACTAGGACCGCACTCCACTGACGTCTGAATTCGGGGGTGGGGGGGCACAAAATGCTTCTGCGAATTCTGTAATTGCTGAAATCCTAATTCCTCGTCGCACGCTCATAACCTCCATCATTGCCTGCACCAGCCGGAGCGTCGTCACTGAGGATGGAGAGATGTCGGTCGGTATTCTCTAATTGTTGGATTTTCTACATGACGGAGTGGTTTTCGGATATAGAGAAGCCACATCCATCATCTCAGCTCGGTGATTGCGGGTCCTTAGCGCCGCTCCCTGATATTCCTCCTCTGCAGGTTTCGCGGGGTTCAGGGTGCTCTGTAATTCCCGAGCATTAGGCTCCACATTAACGAGACGGTTCCTGACTCAGATCCAGGTCACAGGAGTCACAATCTGCTCCGCTTCCCGGCTCTCTGCAGCCGCCGCTGGTGTTCATCAGGTCCCCGCATTCATCATTCATCTGTTCCTTTTTAATTTCATAAAGGCGTTTACGACAATTTTGTGGCGTAAATGGAAACACTATGAAGTATTGTAAAATTGTGCCTAATTTTTAAGGTTTTGACGCTATAATGTCAGTACTGGCTAGCTTCATCATGAGCAGAGCACGGATGGAAAGGCTGATGGCTAGCAGCTAATGCATTAGTGCTGTGTGCCTCTTCATGACAGACACATCTTACAGCACCACTCCAGGCTTAATGAAGCAGGGCTTTTTTTTTTTAGGAATTTTCTGTGTTTGCACCCAATCAGTTCATCTGACTTCAGGTAGGAGAATCGACAGTGCTATTATTACACTGTTTTAAAACGACATTTCCCAGTAGCCCTTGCTTCTCCTCAGTGCTGCACACACCTCCCCCTCCCCTCTGTGCTCCTGATGAGCCCCATATTTCTGAATTTTCATCAAGCTAATCTAAGTGTAACATTCACTTTCTGCTTCTGGGCATTCTCTGCTCTTGTAAACTACCTTGCCTGACCGATTTTATCTTTTGCCATCCATATCTGTATAGCTGTCAAAGTGGTTTTACTTGTTAGCTGGTTTCTCTCACAGCTCAGCTCTGCTGCACTCCTCCACAACATGACTTATATTACTAGACAGTGCTGTGCTGTTTGTGTTACCTGAGAGATCAGCAATGTGAAACTGTAAATGCTATTCTATTGATGCATACAGCAAATGATTATCTTATGTCATATGCATCAGCAGAGTGTCATTCGGAGTTTCATATCCCTGATCTCTTACCAGCAGGCAACAAACAACACTCGACACCTATCTGTCCCCTTATATACAGCGCCATCCTGCAGTATATCACTCCACTCAGTAATTCTATATACAGTCCCATCCTGTAGTATATCTCCCTTTTTAGCTCCCTAGAGTATATCTCTTTTCTAAACCTCTCTACACAGCCCCATACTGCAGTATATCAATACTCTTAGCTCTTCTATATATAGCCCCATCCTGTAGTATACTTATCACTCCTCTAATCCCCTCTATATACAGTTCCATCCTGTAGTATGCCTCCCTTTTTAGCTCCCATTAGTATATCTCTCCTCTCAACCCCTCTACCTAGCACTGTACTGCAGTATATCAATACTTTTAGCGCTCCTCTATATACAGCCCCATCCTGCAGTATATCACGCCTCTAATCTCCTCTATATCTTCCTCTCAGCTCCTCTGAACACAGCCCCATCCTGCATTACATCACTCCTCTCAGCCCCCTCTATATACAGCCCCATCCTGCATTACATCACTCCTCTCAGGCCCCTCTATATACAGCCCCATCCTGCATTACATCGCTCTCCTCAGACCCCTCTATATACAGCCCCATCCTGCATTACATCACTCCTCTCAGACCCCTCTGTACACAGCCCCATGCTGCATTACATCACTCCTCTCAGACCCCTCTGTATACAGCCCCATCCTGCATTACATCACTCCTCTCAGACTCCTCTGTACACAGCCCCATGCTGCAGCATAGTACTCCTCTCAGTAGAGAAAAATGAAAATTGCAAAAAATATGGCCCAGTCCTGAAGAGGTTGGCTTATAACATTGATAAAGGTGTATTGGCTGCAGCAAGATGGAGTTGGGCCACACAAGCATTAATACGAGTGCATCGTATGAGTCTCGGTTCCCGCTTTGCTGGAGTGTAAGCCGAGTGTCATGCCACTGTGATGTGATTCTGCGGGCGCGGCGGTGGAGAGGGAGGGACTAATCCCCCCATGTCCTCCATTGTCAGTTGATGCGTATATCACACTGTACTTTGCGGTAATGTAAGTGCAGTGCGATGTTTCTCTTGCACCCATAGATTTGAATGGGTACGAGAGAAAACAAATTGGATTCCCCCCGCAGCATGCTGCGACTGTTTCCTCAGTCTGATTAGGGCTGAGAAAAAAATTGCTCATAGGATGGGCCCCATAGAGTAACATAGGTCTGGGTGGAATGTGATTTTTTATCGCATTCCACTCGCTCCGTTTTATTCGCCGTGTGTGCTAGGCCTGACAGATCTACATGTGTTCGGGGCACATTTCAATGTCACTTGTAACTTTCCTTCTTTTATTTTCTTTAGAAATACTTTATAGATTGTGACTTTATTGTAGCAGTTATCGTCGAATGCTCCAGACACTGAGGGGTTAAATTGCTCTTTTATGTGAGAACAATCTCTCCTAATGAGGCGCGGTTCTGCAGGGTGAAGCATCCCACATGTATTCCTTTCCTTCTAGGAGAATGGTGACATGGCTGTCAGTACAGATCAATATGAGGCTAGTCATTTGCAAGGCGCTGCCCGTGTAACATCCGTGCAGAGAGATGCTCCGAGGACGGCCACAGTGGAGGGTGAGATACGGCTGCGATACTTTACAGGAGGTCAATGGGGCAGCATGTAATCTGCTGCTACAATATATGTAAAAGGAAAATCAATAACACAAATGAATACCGTATATACCGTATATACCGCGGATGTCTTATTCCGCCGCACGGAAAACTCTGGAATCTTCTCTTATCAAAAGCCAATCACAGATTTTCACACGATCGGTGGCGGAATCTGCAAAAAAGGCCATTAATTTCCAAATATAAATGGTCCCATCCTGATAAAATGAATATTTACTGCATAAAACAAAAACCACAAATGCATTTTTCTCCATTTCACCGCACGAGGAATTCTCTTCCTGATTTTTCAGTACATTACATAGTAACAGGAACAGCGTCATTCAAAACTCATCCTGCAAAAACAAATCCTCCAAATATCTGCACAAATATAGAAAGGTGAAAGCGAATGAGCCGAAGTCACTGTGACTATGACCCATGGAAGGATAGAAAAAACAAAAGAAAAGAAATAAAAGCCGCTGCTGGACGCGGTCACAGCCGGTGAAATATCCAAGGACCGCGTCATCTCCGCAGATTCCTCTGTCAACAGCAAGAAAACGCGACGGATCTGCAAAATCTGCAAAATGCAAATGTCACAACCCAAAACCGTACCCCTCATCAGTATAGCCAGGGGGTGTGCTGTCAGTAAGTGATGGACGCATACAGTGGGTACGGAAAGTATTCACACCCCTTTACATGTTTCACTCTTTATTTCATTGCAGCTGTGGCGCCCCTGAGGCTTCCGTCGCCACAGGTCATTGCACCCCATCAGCGGTGTGATGCCCCATTCTGGGAGAGGAAGAGAGTGAACTCCGGTCCCCTGGTAAATCCACACTACACCCATTGCTAGGGACACACAGGACCAGGGAAAGTGGCAAACAACCCTCCCATGCTGCATGCTGAGAGGGGCTGTAAGACCCATCCCTGCTCCCATAGAGCGGTAGCTTAGCAACTGGGGAGGTGGGAGGAGCCACCAGAGAGCAGATAGAGAAAGGAAGTTAAGTTAGTTTCAGTTTACCTCAGGGAGTGAAAGAGTGAGGAGCCAGCATGTAGTTGGAGAAGAAGAACGAGAGCAAGGAGGGAGGAGGAGGCCTGCTGGAGGCAGGCAAGGAGAAAGAAAGAAAGAAAGAAAGAAGGACAGAAAGGCTCCAAGTCAGTCAGGAGCAGAGGAACTGAAGGAGACGCTTCCTGGTGAAGAACCTGGGACCCAGAGGTCCAGGTGACACCACGCAGAGACAGAAAGGGTCGCAGGGCCGCGGGTAGTCCTGTAGGAACCACGAGCAGTCCTTGTTGGGTACCGAAGCCGAGGGCCCAGAGGCGCTACGAGTAGCTGCAGGCTGCGGTGGCCTGTTCCACAGTGACATCGGTGGAGTGATTAGCTGCGACAGGGGACGGTCCCTAGAGACTGGAGGAGTGAAAAGACAATCTCCAAACAGTAAAAACCGAGGCCCAGGGAATTGCAAGCTCCCAGGGCCAGAACCCAGAGCAGACCTTCAGAAAAGGGGTAATCAGCCGACAGGTGACCCCCCAGCCTGGAGGCTGTGATGGAGGCCAAGCCAAGTCCATCTAACTAAGGCAAGGCTAGTGAAGACAGCAGAGAAAAAGACACTAAGAGGAGGGTACCGGATTTCACGCTCTGAATCATCCAGAAACGGCGGAGGTCCCTGACAGTGGTCCCAGCAGTCTGAGGGTCCCTACAACTGTGACAAGAACTGTGAGTAAAGAACTTGAACTGCACCCTTGGAGTTGCCTCTGTTATTCCATCAGCCTAGACACTTACAAGCACCAACTGTGCCCCGGGCATTGCTCCACCTGTGGGGAGCAGTACTATCATTGCTGCCACAACATCATCCCGGAGGCCTCACACAGCAGCGGCGGCTTAGTAGCCGCATACCACAGGTGGCGTCACGAACACAAACATTAACAAGCAAGCCACATATTCTACTGACACCCACCAGGGCCACGGAGCCGGGCCCAGCCACCACTGACTACCACCGGACTAGTCCGGCCCGGCACCGGGTGTCCCATAGCCCTGGGGTGGGCGAGTCAACTTTGGCGTCACGAACAGGATTTCGTGCCCGGTCTAACCGGGTACTGTGCGCCTGGAGAACCGTGTGACAGACTGTGTACTTTACTGAGAAACCGCCGCCATTAGCGCTGCTGAGAGCGGGAAGAAGGGGGGCGTGCAAGAAGAAAGGGCGCGAAGAGAAGCCCCGCCCCCTTGTCCAAGAAAAGCGCGCGAAGCGGTGCCCGCCATAGAAAGCGGAAGAAAAAGAAGTGGTGACCAAATAAGCTGGCCGGCTGGCAGACAGAGTTTAAAAAGCCAGACCAGCAGACAACGAAAATGTACCTTATCGCAAGCGGAGTGATGCCGGTCGTGGTGGGCTGGGCGCCAGTCTGGCGCCAGATGCAAGTGCAGCCTCCGGCCCCGCCGCCGAGAAGGGAAAGGGAGAAGCCGAGTGGCGTGGTCGAGCACCCGAGCAGTAATCCAGCAAGCGTTCCCCAGGTCGGCAGCATGGCAGAGAGGCTGCAGGAGTGTACACCTGGGACCGGGAAGATGGATCCCGAGCTGGACCTGCTCCGGGAGGAAATGCGAATCCTGGCTCGGAGACTGCGTAACCTGCAAGCAGAGGTGGACCGGCGGAGTGAAACACCGATGGTGCCGGAGAGTGTGGGCCACAGGATGGAGGCCGCGGAGCAGCGACCGGGTGAGCAATGTGAAGCCCCGACCCGTCCGGACCCACTGACCCACCAAGCGCCACCGCCCTGTCCCTCCACTGTCCCGCAGGCCTTCCCCGCCAGCCCCGCAAATGCTCGGTGGGGCACCGGAGGCCTGCCCGAAACCCCCGCAGACGGAGCCTGGGGAGGGGTGGACCCCAACCAGCTAGTGGGCCCCCTACCGAGTCCCCCTGTGAGTCTCCTGGGAGCGACATCCCCGGGAGTGCACTGGGACGCAGCGCCCATAGAGAGTAGGGGACTGCAAAAGCCCCTGCGCCCCAAGGAAACCGCACTGGCAAACGAGCTGACCTGCCGGAGATTGGTGCAGGAGTACCAGCAGGAGCGGGAGGCCCGGAAGGAGACGGCCTCAGAAGAACCGGAGTGGCGCCGCACTATGCCAGCGTGCGGCGTCTCTCCTGTCAGCAGCAGCCGCAGCACTACCTCAAGGCAGACCCAGGTCACAGAACTGAGCAGAGGTCCTGTGACAGCCACGCAAGAAACGCAGACCAGGATCTCCATGGCCTACATGCTGCCCAGGGCCCTGCCAAAGAAGGACCCCTGCAATGAAGAGTAAAGATGAAGAGCTGCTGAACTGTAAATAGCCCCTGTTTGCCCCTCATTCTTTTCGAAGATGACACCCTTTCCTACTGTACTGCCCCTGATTCTTTTTGAAGACGTCACCCCCATGTTATGTGCTACCGGGCCACTGAACTGGAATGTGGGCCCCGGTGGAAGTGTATGTGTTATGTCATACCAGGCCACTGGACTTAGTGGCTGGTATGTTGTTGATATGTTATATGTAACCAGGCCATTGGACTTAATGGCTGGTTGAAGATGTCACTTTAGTTTGATTGAAAGAAACGAACTGCCGGGCTACTGGACTTGTAGTAGCCAAAAATGTAATTAGTTGCACCCGTTGTGCCCCCTACCAGAATTATGGGGGATTTGCTTGAACCGTGCAATGAACTGGAAGTGCACACTTAGAGTTTTCTTTATAAGAAGTTTGCAACGTTTATGATATGTGCCTCCCATAAAGGGAAGAAATGTTTTATTGTTTTATTACTTTGCATACAAAAATGTTTTGCAGTTTCTCCACATGTTTTTGTTGTTTTTCAGCCCGAGGACGTGCTGGGATTTGCTGTGGGGGAGTGTGGCGCCCCTGAGGCTTCCGTCGCCACAGGTCATTGCACCCCATCAGCGGTGTGATGCCCCATTCTGGGAGAGGAAGAGAGTGAACTCCGGTCCCCTGGTAAATCCACACTACACCCATTGCTAGGGACACACAGGACCAGGGAAAGTGGCAGGCAACCCTCCCATGCTGCATGCTGAGAGGGGCTGTAAGACCCATCCCTGCTCCCATAGGGTGGTAGCTTAGCAACTGGGGAGGTGGGAGGAGCCACCAGAGAGCAGATAGAGAAAGGAAGTTAAGTTAGTTTCAGTTTACCTCAGGGAGTGAAAGAGTGAGGAGCCAGCATGTAGTTGGAGAAGAAGAACGAGAGCAAGGAGGGAGGAGGAGGCCTGCTGGAGGCAGGCAAGGAGAAAGAAAGAAAGAAAGAAAGAAGGACAGAAAGGCTCCAAGTCAGTCAGGAGCAGAGGAACTGAAGGAGACGCTTCCTGGTGAAGAACCTGGGACCCAGAGGTCCAGGTGACACCACGCAGAGACAGAAAGGGTCGCAGGGCCGCGGGTAGTCCTGTAGGTACCACGAGCAGTCCTTGTTGGGTACCGAAGCCGAGGGCCCAGAGGCGCTACGAGTAGCTGCAGGCTGCGGTGGCCTGTTCCACAGTGACATCGGTGGAGTGATTAGCTGCGACAGGGGACGGTCCCTAGAGACTGGAGGAGTGAAAAGACAATCTCCAAACAGTAAAAACCGAGGCCCAGGGAATTGCAAGCTCCCAGGGCCAGAACCCAGAGCAGACCTTCAGAAAAGGGGTAATCAGCCGACAGGTGACCCCCCAGCCTGGAGGCTGTGATGGAGGCCAAGCCAAGTCCATCTAACTAAGGCAAGGCTAGTGAAGACAGCAGAGAAAAAGACACTAAGAGGAGGGTACCGGATTTCACGCTCTGAATCATCCAGAAACGGCGGAGGTCCCTGACAGTGGTCCCAGCAGTCTGAGGGTCCCTACAACTGTGACAAGAACTGTGAGTAAAGAACTTGAACTGCACCCTTGGAGTTGCCTCTGTTATTCCATCAGCCTAGACACTTACAAGCACCAACTGTGCCCCGGGCATTGCTCCACCTGTGGGGAGCAGTACTATCATTGCTGCCACAACATCATCCCGGAGGCCTCACACAGCAGCGGCGGCTTAGTAGCCGCATACCACAGGTGGCGTCACGAACACAAACATTAACAAGCAAGCCACATATTCTACTGACACCCACCAGGGCCACGGAGCCGGGCCCAGCCACCACTGACTACCACCGGACTAGTCCAGCCCGGCACCGGGTGTCCCATAGCCCTGGGGTGGGCGAGTCACAGCCATTTGGTAAATTGTCATTAATGTGCACTCTACACCCCATCCCCCATCTTGACAGAAAAAAACAGAAATGTAGAAATTTTTGAAAATTTATTAAATAAGAAAAACTGAAATATCACATGGTCATAAGTATTCAGCCCCTTTCCTCAGTATAACACATGGTCATAAGTATTCAGCCCCTTTGCTCAGTACATCACATGGTGATAAGTATTCAGCCCCTTTGCTCAGTATAACACATGGTCATAAGTATTCAGCCCCTTTGCTCAGTATAACACATGGTGATAAGTATTCAGCCCCTTTGCTCAGACACTCATATGTCAGTCCCATGCTGTCCATTTCCTTGTGGTCCTCCTTGCGATGGTTCTCCTCCTTCATTGGAGTGCAGCTGTGTGTAATTACACTGATAGGATGTGGTTTGGAAAGGCGCACACCTGTCTATATAACACCTCACACTGCAGGTCACACCAAATGACGATCATGAGGTCAAAGGAACTGCCCAAGGAGCTCAGAGACAGAATTGTGGCAAGGCACAGATCTGGCCAAAGTTATAAAAGAATTTCTGCAGAACTCAAGGTTCCTAAGAGCACAGTGGCCTCCATAATCCTTAAATGGAAGAAGTTTGGGACCAGCAGAACTCCTCCTAGACCCGGCTGTCCAGCCAAACTGAGCAATCGTGGGAGAAGAGCCTGGGTGAGAGGTAAAGAAGAACCCCAAGATCACTGTGGCTGAGCTCCAGAGATGCAGGAGGGAGATGGGAGAAAGGTCCACAAAGTCACCTATCACTGCAGCCTCCACCAGTCGGGCCTTTATGGCAGAGTGGCCAACGGAAGCCTCTCCTCAGTGCAAGACATATGAAAGCCGCATTGAGTTTGCAAAAAAAAAAAACACATGAAAGACTCTGGACTATGAGAAATAAAATTCTCTGGTCGATGAGACAAAGATAGAACTTTTTGGTGATAATTGTAAGTGGTATGTTTGGAGAAAACCAGGCACTGCTCATCACCTGCCCAATACAATCCCCACAGTGAGACATGGTGGAGGCAGCATCATGGTATGGGGGCAGGGACAGGACGACTGGTTACAATTGAAGGAAAGATTAATGCGGCCAAGTACAGAGATATCCTGGAAGAAAACCTCTTCCAGATGCTCTGGACCTCAGACTTGGCCAAAGGTTCACCTTCCAACAAGACAATGACCCTAAGCACACAGCTAAAATAACAAAGGAGCGGCTTCAGAACAACTCTGTGACCATTCTTGACCGGCCCAGCCCCAGCCCTGACCTAAACCCAATTGAGCATCTCTGGAGAGACCTGAAAATGGCGTCCACTAACGTTCACCATCCAACCTGACGGAACTGGAGAGGATCTGCAAGGAAGAATGGCCGAGGATCCCCAAATCCAGGATCCCAAGAAGACTCATGGCTGTACTAGCTCAAAAGGGAGGGTGCCTCTACTCAACACTGCGCAAAGGGGCTGAATACTTATGACCATGTGATATACTGAGCAAAGGGGCTGAATACTTATGACCATGTGATATACTGAGCAAAGGGGCTGAATACTTATGACCATGTGATATACTGAGCAAAGGGGCTGAATACTTATGACCATGTGAGATTTCAGTTTTTCTTAATAAATTTGCAAAAATTTCTGCATTTGTGGGGGTTTTTTTCTATTCAGAAGGGGGATGGGTGCAGAGTGTACATTAATGAGAAGAAAATACCAAATGGCTGCAATGAAACAAAGAGGGAAAAATTTAAAGGGGTGTGAATACTTTCCGTACCCACTGTATATACCATACATCTCATCAGTATAGCCAGGCGGTGGTCTGCTGTGAGTGAATGAGACACACATATATAACGCATGGTGACTTGTGGTGGTGCTCAGCTTTACTGTCGACAGACACAGGACTCCAGGACTCATGGTAGCGCTCAGCCTTACTGTCGGCAGACACAGAACTCATGGTGGTGCTCAGCCTTACTGTCGGCAGACACAGGACTCATGGTGGCGCTCAGCTTTACTGTCGGCAGACACAGGACTCATGGTGGCACTCAGCTTTACTGTCAGCAGACACAGGACTCATGGTGGCGCTCAGCCTTACTGTCAGCAGACACAGGACTCATGGTGGCACTCAGCTTTACTGTCAGCAGACACAGGACTCATGGTGGCGCTCAGCCTTACTGTCAGCAGACACAGGACTCATGGTGGCGCTCAGCTTTACTGTCGGCAGACACAGGACTCATGGTGGCACTCAGCTTTACTGTCAGCAGACACAGGACTCATGGTGGCACTCAGCTTTACTGTCGGCAGACACAGGACTCATGGTGGCGCTCAGCATTACTGTCAGCAGACACAGGACTCATGGTAGTGCTCAGCCTTACTGTCAGCAGACACAGGAATCATGGTGGTGCTCAGCCTTACTGTCAGCAGACACAGGACTCATGGTGGCGCTCAGCTTTACTGTCAGCAGACACAGGACTCATGGTGGCGCTCAGCTTTACTGTCAGCAGACACATGACTCATGGTGGCGCTCAGCTTTACTGTCAGCAGACACAGGACTCATGGTGGCGCTCAGCCTTACTGTCAGCAGACACAGGACTCATGGTGGCGCTCAGCCTTACTGTCAGCAGACACAAGACTCATGGTGGTGCTCAGCCTTACTGTCAGCAGACACAGGACTCATGGTGGCACTCAGCCTTACTGTCAGCAGACACAGGACTCATGGTGGCACTCAGCCTTACTGTCGGCAGACACAGGACTCATGGTGGAGCTCAGCTTTACTGTCAGCAGACACAGGACTCATGGTGGCACTCAGCTTTACTGTCAGCAGACACAGGACTCATGGTGGCACTCAGCTTTACTGTCAGCAGACACAGGACTCATGGTGGCACTCAGCTTTACTGTCAGCAGACACAGGACTCATGGTGGCACTCAGCCTTACTGTCAGCAGACACAGGACTCATGGTGGCACTCAGCCTTACTGTCAGCAGACACAGGACTCATGGTGGCACTCAGCTTTACTGTCAGCAGACACAGGACTCATGGTGGCGCTCAGCCTTACTGTCAGCAGACACAGGACTCATGGTAGTGCTCAGCCTTACTGTCAGCAGACACAGGACTCATGGTAGTGCTCAGCCTTACTGTCAGCAGACACAGGAATCATGGTGGTGCTCAGCCTTACTGTCAGCAGACACAGGACTCATGGTGGCGCTCAGCTTTACTGTCAGCAGACACAGGACTCATGGTGGCGCTCAGCTTTACTGTCAGCAGACACATGACTCATGGTGGCGCTCAGCTTTACTGTCAGCAGACACAGGACTCATGATGGCGCTCAGCCTTACTGTCAGCAGACACAGGACTCATGGTGGCGCTCAGCCTTACTGTCAGCAGACACAAGACTCATGGTGGTGCTCAGCCTTACTGTCAGCAGACACAGGACTCATGGTGGCACTCAGCCTTACTGTCAGCAGACACAGGACTCATGGTGGCACTCAGCCTTACTGTCGGCAGACACAGGACTCATGGTGGAGCTCAGCTTTACTGTCAGCAGACACAGGACTCATGGTGGCACTCAGCTTTACTGTCAGCAGACACAGGACTCATGGTGGCACTCAGTTTTACTGTCAGCAGACACAGGACTCATGGTGGCACTCAGCTTTACTGTCAGCAGACACAGGACTCATGGTGGCACTCAGCCTTACTGTCAGCAGACACAGGACTCATGGTGGCACTCAGCCTTACTGTCAGCAGACACAGGACTCATGGTGGCACTCAGCTTTACTGTCAGCAGACACAGGACTCATGGTGGCACTCAGCCTTACTGTCAGCAGACACAGGACTCATGGTGGCACTCAGCCTTACTGTCAGCAGACACAGGACTCATGGTGGCACTCAGCTTTACTGTCAGCAGACACAGGACTCATGGTGGCACTCAGCATTACTGTCAGCAGACACAGGACTCATGGTGGCACTCAGCCTTACTGTCAGCAGACACAGGACTCATGGTGGCGCTCAGCTTTACTGTTAATCTTCCCGGACAGTCTGATGGAGGTACTGAACATCAGAGAACAGAACATCTGACTAAAAGATCTAACAACAATGAAGCAGGAAACTTTGTGAAAACCAATATTTGTGTCAGTCTCTCATTAGCCACGGCTGTACGTGTGGTGCACATATTTGCCACTTTTTAATGCCGTTTTCTGGGGTGAGTAATGAATCAGCCCCCGAAGTGTCGCAGAGTCACAGTAATGAGGGGCGCTGGCATTGTTGTGGGGACAATCATAGATAATACATGACTTGTTTACCCGGCTGGTTTCCATCTGGTAGAAAAATATGGTCATATTTACAGTTTACATCCCCTTCATATCACTATAATGCTCCTATAATGCGGCGTGTTCATTTATGAGCAGATTGACAAAATGATAATGAATATTTAACCAACAAAAGAAAGTGCACCCTACAAGAGTAGACCCGGTGGTGCCAGAAATGTGGGGTGCAGCGGTGCGACCCCAGGAGGAGCCGACATTATACAGACTCTTTATATAAGAATTGGGAAATAATGAGGTATAAATGATCTGGTGACAATATAATAAATGGCTCCAATAAAGATGATGGAAATTCAGAGTCTCTCATTTCAATATTAAACCCCATATAATGAATCCTCGGAGGACATTTTTGTTATATACGGTTCCCACATCTATGATATGTATCATCCGGCACAATCTCATCCGTCTCCTTTCTCTTCTTCTCGGTAGAATTGATCCACGTGTTACATTACACAGAAGGATCACAACCGCCGGACTCCAGTGACTACCAAACCTCGTGCTTTATCCATTATTTTACCTCCCGTCAGTTTCATCCGACTTTAACCCGTTTTTATCCATTATCCTTCTGTTATCTGTAAAGTGCTCGGCCGCCCGCGGAGCCCTTCAGTGCTGCACTTTACATGTATTTTTAGAGTTGCCTATTCAAGCCTATAGGTGCGCAATATAAATCGGGTCCCGCACGGATAAACCATATAGCTTCTGATTCTTACAGACACGTTGCAATTCTTTAACATATGAGACTGTATTTGGTCTCGTACATTTTAATAACTGATGCTTTATACAGACGGATGCCATATGCAGGACAACAGAGATGGAAAATGTGAGGGAACGCCCGACGTGCTGCACAATACAGAGGGAAAACCAGGGAAGATGTAGAGCAAGGCCCTGGAGATAGGGAGAGGGGTCACCACCTCACACTCACCTGTGGCTGATCCCTGCACTCTCTAACATCCCTAGACGGGTCCTTCCCCCATGCACCGTCACGTGCCTAGGCCCTGACTGACCCTGAACTTACCCTGATTGGGTGTAGGCCAGCAAGAAACTACTTCCACTACTACAATAAAACAACACAAGGAAGGTAAGTCAGATACAGATATACAGATCTGTCAGATATACAGACCCGTCAGATATACAGACCCGTCAGATATACAGACCAGTCAGCTATACAGACCCGTCAGATATACACACCCATCAGATATACAGATCTGTCAGATATACAGACCCGTCAGATATACAGACCAGTCAGATATACAGACCCGTCAGCTATACAGACCCGTCAGATATACACACCCATCAGATATACAGATCTGTCAGATATACAGACCCGTCAGATATACAGACCCGTCAGATATACAGACCCATCAGATATACATACAGCTGCTTGTTAGTAGAAACTCGAGAAAACGCCAAATTTCCTTCATGAAAAAACTGCTGAAACTCTGAAGGTACAAACTGACACTGACGGAATTCTGGCGACTGATGGAAAACACTGGTGAAACTCGGACCGTATTTTTGGGTATGAGAACAATGACGTACATGTGATGGAGCCGTTACTCGTATCTGTCTGCCCCTTAAGTATGTGAATGCTGACTGGTGAAGAAATGAAATGTGAGCTTTGATGTGGTCATAACTCGGCTCAGAAGAGAGAAGATAAAGGTCCTACATTCGGCTGTCGGCGTTCCCTGCTGGTTGACTAGTCTGTCTTTCTGCAGCCCCCGATGAACTCACTACATAAAGGCCGTGGAATCTAAAGAAGTCAACATTTGTAGTTAAGCCATATTGCAAGGATGCCTTTATCCAAAAAAACACATGTAATTAAAAACAAAAAGCCCTCAAGGTGTCTCTGTCCATTCAAAAATAAACACAAATCGCATTAAATTCCGTTCCATTTAATAAATTGCAGCAACAGACATTTGGAGACGCAGCTTTTTGCTGGATTTCTTTGTGCCATACGGCCGCCAGTCTCAGGTCATGTGCATGTGCCGCCCCCATGCCGGCAGCCTGCCGCTGCTTGGGTCCGGGCCTTCCGGTGGGTGGCTCGAGGGTCTCCGGACACGGAGGATCCCGCAGACCCTCCAAATGAATAGGGTTTGGGGGTGGTGGATGTAGGGCGTATATGTACGGGCTGGGCCGTACTAGGTTCGTGACGCCACCCACGGTGTGTAATGAGTTTGGACATCACCGCTGCAATTACGGGGCACCCGGGGGGAGATGTTGTGCAGCAAGTTGTTAACCCCTCCGTGGGCAGGGATGGTGGCCCCGGGACCCGTTGGGATTTGTTGGTGCAGGGAGATGGGCGACTGCAGGGTGCTGGTGTACTCACTGGTGAAGGAAACACACGAGTCTCTGGTAAACCAAGGTGATGGTGGTCGGTGCCCGCAGCCGGCTGCGTTCTGGTCCCCCACCCGGCTGGTGGTCTCTGTCTTTCTCACTTTTGTGTAATGGTGGACTGCCTGTGCTTGCAACTTCAGGAGTCCGCTCCCGGCTAGATGTGGCCTAAGGAGCCCTTGCCCGCAGACGCTGGCCCGTGGGATCTCTGAGCCGTGGCGGTGGCCTGTTATCCCCCTCGGTGGGCTGTTGCCTTCAATCGGGACTTTGGGTGGGATAGGACCTCTAGTCCTGGCCTCAATCAGTTAATTAACCAGTTCCAGTCGCTTTTGGACCTAGCTTCAGGGTCTGAGTACCCCCTGTGTGCTCCGGTTTTTGGGTCGGTTCCCCAGGTCGGTTCCCCGGGCCACTACCCTGTCCCGGTCCACCTCGGTTCCACCGAGCCGTCTTCCCGACTCCTGCAGACGGAGACCGCCGTCTGCCTCCTACCCAAAGGCACCAGGGCTTCTACCCTGGTACCTGTCAGTTTACTTCAGGCCTCAGACACGGGCCTGACCTCCACTCTCCTTGAACTCTCAAACTTATCTGTCTCTAGACTCTCTGTTTTCCCGCCCCCCGGGCTGTCTAGACTCCTGGGTGGGCGTCTAGGTTCCGCTCCCTGGTGTGTCCATCTAGGCCTGAGGGGGGTGACTAGGGTTTTAAGGTCGGCTGATGTCACCTGTGAGGGAAGGTGTTGTGCATGGACCTATCTGTGACTACCTGGCCCGGCCAGAGCGTCACATACATGTGGATCATCAGGAGACTGTGCACTCGTATGGACACTATATATATATATATATATATAAAATAGTGTGTAAATCAACAAACTGACTTGCATCTGTCCGCAGACTCCAGGCGCCCACAGCCTCTCACTAATTGCTGCGATTTCTCCGCCATGATGACTTGATCTTACTCATCGCTGGTTGAGTTGCATCAGTCTGGATCTCGTTACATGCATCCCAGCATTGCCAGCATCGTCTGTCCCCTGCGCTGGACGCGCTCTCTGCTTCTCTGCTCAACGTCTGTTTATTGCACAGAAGTTTACGGAAGTTCGGAGATTTTCTATTAAATTTGTTTTCTTAATAAAATAATGTTGTAGCAGCCAATTACTCCATGTTCTACTGATGTAAACTAATTACTTTCTAAATGTCATCTGCCATAACAGTTGTATTGTAAAAACAGACATCGATGTTTGCTCCAGCTCTGCAGCTATATAAAGCAGATTTTCCAAATACAAATGGACTTTGTGACTTTCTATAACTTGATGTGAGTGCGGAGATTGTGTGTGCGCAACTCCGAGCTAAGTGCAGATCTCAGATCAGAGAAGAGGAGGTGCAAGAATGGGAGGTGCAGAAAGAGGAGGTGCAAAGAGAGGAGGTGCAAGAATGGGAGGTGCAGAAAGAGGAGGTGCAAAGAGAGGAGGTGCAAAGAGAGGAGGTGCAAGAATGGCAGGTGCAAAAATGGGAGGTGCAAAAAGAGGAGGTGCAAGAATGGGAGGTGCAAAAAGAGGAGGTGCAAAAAGAGGAGGTGCAAGAATGGCAGGTGCAAAAAAGAGGAGGTGCAAAAATGGGAGGTGCAAAAAGAGGAGGTGCAAGAATGGGAGGTGCAAAAAGAGGAGGTGCAAGAATGGGAGGTGCAAAAAAGGAGGTGCAAGAATGGGAGGTGCAAAAAGAGGAGGTGCAAGAATGGGAGGTGCAGAAAGAGGAGGTGCAAGAACAGGATGTGCAAGAACTGAAGGTGCAAGAATGGGAGGTGCAAAAAGAGGAGGTGCAAGAATGGGAGGTGCAGAAAGAGGAGGTGCAAGAACAGGATGTGCAAGAACTGAAGGTGCAAGAATGGGAGGTGCAAAAAGAGGAGGTGCAAGAACAGGTGGTGCAAGAACGGAAGGAGCAAGAATGGGAAATGCAAGAACGGAAGGTGCAAGAACTGAAAGTGCAAGAACGGGAAATGTAAGAACTGGAGGTGCAACAATGGGGGATGCAAGAACGGAAGGTGCAAGAACGGAAGGTGCGAGAACGGGAGGTTCAAGAACAGGAGGTGCAAAAAGAGGAGGTGCAAGAAGGGGAGGTGCAAGAACAGGAGGTACAAGAACGGGAGGTACAAGAACAGGAGGTACAAGAACGGGAGGTGCAAGAACAAGAGCTACAAGAACAGGAGGTGCAAGAATGAGAGGTGTAAGAACGTGATGTGCAAGAACAGGAGGTGCAAGAATGAGAGGTGCAAGAACAGGTGGTACAAGAATGGGAGGTCAGATCTTGTAGTTATGATGAAGAATATCAGACCTGGTCAGATACCGGAGCATAAAGGAGGGGATAAGTAGCAGCACAGAGCACAGAGCACAGAGCACAGAGCACAGCCGGGTGTGAAAGTGTGGCTTTGCACTGATTGCAGCTTTCTGTGTATAACCCTGCCCGCAGCACTAATTGCAGCTTTCTGTGTATAACCCTGCCTGCAGCACTGATTGCAGCTTTCTGTGTATAACCCTGCCTGCAGCACTGATTGCAGCTTTCTGTGTATAACCTTGCCTGCAGCACTGATTGCAGCTTTCTGTGTATAACCTTGCCTGCAGCACTGATTGCAGATTTCTGTGTATAACCCTGCCTGCAGGACTGATTGCAGCTTTCTGTGTATAACCCTGCCTGCAGCACTGATTGCAGCTTTCTGTGTATAACCCCTGCCTGCACCACTGATTGGCAGCTTTCTATGTACACTGTGCATAGAATAGGAAGAAAGCTGTCAATCTGTGGTGGGGACATACTTGAACTACCTGGCAGCAATTGACTAGGACTCTAGTGCTAAATGCCTGATGAGAAAACAGTACTTTTATCAAAACTACAGCAAGCACCCCAGTAAGTGACACATCTCTGGATTCAGGGCCTCTGCCCCTACATTATGCTATTTTTCGATTAAATAGCAAAAACCTGGCCACTAGGGGGAGCTCACTGTATACATATCAATTTTGCTCCCCCTAGTGGTGGCTGCATGCAAACAGAACGATGTAATTTATAAAATGAGGAACACTCCACTATTCAGACATATTGTGCCATTAATAACGCATTGGCCTGACCTAGCAAGGAATGTTTGTCCTCTAGCACGATCTGTTTCATATTTTTAGATTACATTTCATTGACTATTTCCCGACGCTCACACAGACACCAGGCATATAATGATGTGAACTCTACCGCTCTTCATATTTACCTCGGTTGCTCAATGTCCTGAATCCTAGAAAGTTCTGTTCCACTTCAATCTCAAGCACCGGTGAGCGATTGCCGGGTGCAGCCGCCACTGATTGCCGAGGACAAACGAAAAACATCACTGGATTCATGAGAACAGCGGCGTTTACACGAGAGAAAAGAGACAAGGTTTTCAAGGCAGTGACAGGTCCTTAGAAAATCCAGTCATGAAGGGACTGTCCCACGCTTAGGACACAGTCTCCAGGATCTGGTGAGACAACTGAAGGAGAACAAGACTGGGGGTTACGTGAAGTGTTTGGGTGGTGATGGCCGCGCTGGAGGACGCGCGGAAATACGACCGGCACGGACTCCCACAGATAGTGCGGAAATACAACCGGCACGGACTCCCACAGATGGTGCGGAAATACAACCGGCACGGACTCCCACAGATGGCGCGGAAATACGACCAGCATGGACTCCCACAGATGGTGCGAAAATACTACCGGCACGGACTCCTACAGATGGCGCAGAAATACGACCGGCACGGACTCCCACAGATGGTGCAGAAATACGACCGGCACAGACTCCCAAAGATGGTGCGGAAATACAACCTGCACGGACTCCCACAGATGGCGTGGAAATACTACCGGCACGGACTCCTACAGATGGCGTGGAAATATGACCGGCATGGACTCCCACAGATGGTGCAGAAATACGACCGGCATGGACTCCCACAAATGGTGCGGAAATACAACCTGCACGGACTCCCACAGATGGTGCGAAAATACTACCGGCACGGACTCCTACAGATGGCGTGGAAATATGACCGGCATGGACTCCCACAGATGGTGCAGAAATACGACCGGCACAGACTCCCAAAGATGGTGCGGAAATACAACCTGCACGGACTCCCACAGATGGCGTGGAAATACGACCGGCATGGACTCCCACAAATGGTGCGGAAATACAACCGGCATGGACTCCCACAGATGGCGCAGAAATACAACCAGCACAGACTCCCACAGATGGTGCGGAAATACAACCGGCACGGACTCCAACAGATGGCGCAGAAATACGACCGGCACGGACTCCCACAGATGGCGCGGAAATACGACCGGCTCAGACTCCCACAGATGGTGCAGAAATACGACCGGCACGGACTCCCACAGATGGCGCGGAAATACGACCGGCTCAGACTCCCACAGATGGTGCGGAAATACAACCTGCACGGACTCCCACAGATGGCGCAGAAATACGACTGGCACGGACTCCCACAGATGGCGCAGAAATACAACCTGCACGGACTCCCACAGATGGCGTGGAAATATGACCGGCATGGACTCCCTCAAATGGTGCGGAAATACAACTGGCACGGACTCCCACAGATGGCGCAGAAATACGACCGGCACGGACTCCCACAGATGGCGCGGAAATATGATCGGCACGGACTCCTACAGATGGCGCGGAAATACAACCGGCACGGACTCCCACAGATGGCGCGGAAATATGACCGGCATGGACTCCCACAGATGGCGCGGAAATATGATCGGCACGGACTCCCACAGATGGCGCGGAAATACAACCGGCACGGACTCCCACAGATGGCACGGAAATACAACCGGCACAGACTCCCACAGATGGTGCAGAAATACAACCGGCACGGACTCCCACAGATGGCGCGGAAATACAACCGGCACAGACTCCCACAGATGGCGTGGAAATACAACCGGCACGGACTCCCACAGATGGTGCAGAAATACAACCGGCACGGACTCCCACAGATGGCGCGGAAATATGACCGGCATGGACTCCCAGAAATGGTGCGGAAATACAACCGGCACGGACTCCCACAGATGGCGCAGAAATACGTCCGGCACGGACTCCCACAGATGGCGCGGAAATATGATCGGCACGGACTCCCACAGATGGTGCAGAAATACAACCGGCACGGACTCCCACAGATGGTGCGAAAATACAACCGGCAAAGACTCCCACAGATGGTGCGGAAATACAACTGGCACGGACTCCCACAGATGGCGCGGAAATACAACTGGCACGGACTCCCACAGATGGCGCGGAAATACGACCAGCACGGACTCCCAAGGATAGAAATCTCTCCACACTCGACAATTAAACCCAAAGACACGTTTCTTGGTGTTTAGAAATATATGATTGGATCATTAAACCATGAAGGCATTTTCCCGAGTCTCTCGGCGCATAACAAGCCATATTTTAGGGCCATTATTACATCTGTGGCCCCCGGCCTCACACAACCCTCACACACGGGGCCCATTCACCTCTTACATCAGGATTATGGCTTCAGAAGCGGTGAAACATTGATAACATTGGCACAGATGGAGGGTGGGAGAAATCTTTGGGCTTCTCACGCCATTTTCACCGGGCTTTGACAGAGTAGGTGGCGCTTGGGCAGGGGTGTGTAAAACACATGACAAGCGGCGGCATTCGCTACACCACAAATCTTACCGGCAGGGACTGAAGCAGGACATGTGGCGAGGCGCACAGAGGTATATACCACGGTGTACGCCTCCTCATCAATAAGGACACCCCACAACAGCACTGGCGGGAATCCTGACACAAGCTGCTGGTGACCGGCGAGGAAGAACCGAAATAGGCTGAACCCGCTGAGCAGATCCTTCTACCCAACCAAAAACAGAACGCTTTTATCCTAAATTAGTAATAAAGTCTGAAATGCCATGCCATCTAAATAACACCAGGACGTTACAGAGATCATCACGGTCCCCATCGGGGCTCACAATCCATATTCCCTATCAGTCTTTGGCGTGTTGGAGGAAATCCACAATCACGGGGAGAACATACAGACTCCTTACAGATCCCATCCTTGGTGGGATTTCAGCCCAGGACCCCAGCGCTGCAAAGGTGGAGACCTGACATTTTTGTAGGTTCCTTAGTATTCTGTTGGCTTTACACGCGGCCACCTGGCGCTGATTTCAGGTTCATCTTGGTGTGTTCAGGTCATGGAGCTCGGAGTTACTTGTTATGATGGGAACAGATGGAAAGGTCAATGGGGGAGGTGTAACCAAGATACCGGCAGAACGTATCCTCCTATTCCCGGCCTGGGCTTTATAGTCAGCGTTTACAGGAAAATACAAATCCCCAGAGACCGTGCAGATTTCACAGTAAACTGAGCGCAGAGTATACGGCTCACTATATATATACTGCATTGTATAATAATTCTGTCTACAGTATGTACAGTGTGGAAAGGAGTCATTATTCAGCCCCCAATTATGCACGTTCCCCCCCTTATAAAGATGAGATTTGCCGGTAATTGACATCAGAGGTGACCACAACTATAAGACACAAAATGAGAAAATCCAGAAAATCACTGCCTCTGATTTGGGAATATTGTTTTTTGCAAATTATGGAGGAAAATAAGTATTTGGTCAATAACAAAAGTTCATCTCAATATTTTGTTATATCCTTTGTTGGCAATGACAGAGGTGAAACATTTTCTGTAAGTCTTCACAAGGTTGGCACACACTGTTGGCGGTATGTTGGCGCACACTGTTGGCGGTATGTTGGCGCACACTGTTGGCGGTATGTTGGCACACACTGTTGGCGGTATGTTGGCACACACTGTTGGCGGTATGTTGGCACACACTGTTGGCGGTATGTTGGCGCACACTTTTGGCGGTATGTTGGCACACACTGTTAGTGGTATGTTGGCGCACACTTTTGGCGGTATGTTGGCACACACTGTTGGCGGTATATTGGCACACACTGTTGGCGGTATGTTGGCACACACTGTTGGCGGTATATTGGCACACACTGTTGGCGGTATGTTGGCACACACTGTTGGCGGTATATTGGCACACACTGTTGGCGGTATGTTGGCTCTTTCCTCCATGCAGATCTCCTCTAGAGCAGTGATGGTTTGGGCCTGTCGCTGGGCAACACGGACTTTCAACTCCCTCCAAAGGTCTTCTATGGGGTTGAGATCTGGAGACTGGCTAGGCCACTCCAGGACCTTCATATGCCTCTTATGAAGCCGCTCCTTCGTTGCCCTGGCGGTGTACTTGGGATCATTATCCCACTGAAAGACCCAGCCACGTTTCATCTTCAATGCCCTTGCTGATGGAAGGAGGTTTGCACTCAAAATCTCAAGATACATGGCCCCATTCTTTCTTTCATGTCCACAGATCAGTTGTCCTGGTCTCTGCAGAGAAACAGTCCCAAAGCATGATGTTGCCACCCCCATGCTGCTTCACAGTAGGTATGGTGTTTTTTGGTTACAACTCATCATTCTGTCTCCTCCAAACACGATGAGTTGTGTTTCTACCAAACAGCTCTACTTTGGTTTCATCAGACCATACGACATTCTCCCAATACTCTTCTGTATAATACAAATGCTCTCTAGCAAACTTCAGATAGGCCCAGACATGTACTGGCTTAAGCAGGGGGAACACGTCTGGCACTGCAGGATCTGAGTCCCTGGCGGTGTAGTGTGTTAACAATGGTATCCTTTGTTACAGCGGGTCCCGGCTCAATGCAGGTCATTCATTAGGTCCCCCCGTGTGGTTCTGGGATTTTTGATCACCGTCTTTATGATCATTTTGACACCATAGGGTGAGATTTTGTGTGGAGCCACAGATCGAGGGAGATTATCAGTGGTCTTGTTTGTCTTCCATTATCTTATTATTGCTCCCACAGTTGATTTCATCACACCAAGCTGCTTGCCTATTGCAGATTCAGTCTTCCCAGCCTGGTGCAGGGTTACAATTTTGTTTCTGGTGTCCTTCGACAGCTCTTTGGTCTTCACCATAGTAGAGTTTGGGGTGTGACTGTGTGAGGTTGTGGACAGGTGTCTTTTATACTGGTAACAAGTTCACACAGCTGCCATTACTACAGGTAATGAGTGGAGGACAGAGGAGCCTCTCACAGAAGAAGCTACAGGTCTGTGAGAGACAGAAATCCTGCATGTTTTTAGGTGACTAAATACTTATTTTCCTCCATAATTTGCAAAAAAAATCTTCCAAATCAGACACTGTGATTTTTTGGATGGTTTCTCATTTTGTCTCTCGTAGTTGTTGTCACCCATGATGTCAATTACAGGCAAATCTCATCTTTATAAGGCCCGTTTCACACGTCAGTGTAAAACACGCACATGTCCCTCCGTGTGCCGTGAATCACGGCACACGTGGGTTGTCTAAGTGCAATCCGGGCTCCGTTCTCCGTGGCCCGTGATTGCACTTAGAGATTAACTCACCTGCGCCCGCTCCCGCTGTCCATGGTGCTGATCGCTCCCGCGGTGCAGCATCCGGCCGGCGCTGACCCCCGCAGCAGCTGCTTCCGGGTCGGCTGTGTCGTGCATCATGAATATGCGCGACAGTAATGAGCGGGCTCAGAAGCAGCAAGTTGGGCTGCAGAGAGCGCCACTGAAGCCGGGTGAGTAAAAATGTTTTTTATTTTAGAAGCACGTTTTTTTTTGGCACGTGTTTCACGGACCACACCACTGCGTGGTCCGTGGGACATCAGTGATGCCAGAAAAAAATGGACATGTCTCCGTGCGGCAATCACGCACACGCGGGTACGCCGCACGGAGACACGGTCAGTGAAAAATCACTGATGTGTGAGCAGACCCATTCATTATAATGTGTCTGCGTATGTCAGTGATTCTGGTACGTAGAAAAAAAAGCACAAACGTCCCAGAATCACTGACGTGTGAAAGGGGCCTTAGTGGGAGAACTTGCACAATTGGGGGCTGACCAAATACTTTTTTCCCCTACTGTATATGACTGTCATATATCTGTGGATATGCAACTATATACCACTAGATTTGTCCATCTATATACAGTTTCTACAGTATGTGTCTATATGTATCTGTATACACATGGTATATACAGTATAGCTCAGCATTGAGACCACCAACCATCCTGGTCAAGGATCCAACGCCTTTGGCTGTAAACACCCCCGTATCATCAGGCTTCCTCCACTGACCTTGACAGTTTCCTCAATTTCTCGATCCGTTCGCCCCCTTTTCACTTGTTTCTTCCAGACACGTTTCCCCCATCAGAGCTGTCTAGTGACTGTCATCTCATCGCTCCAGACCTCTCGTTTCTAATCTTACACTTTTCGTTCTTCTTTGTAATCTCGAAACGACGCTTCTTATGAGGATATTGCATTTGAGGCTTCTTCACCTTTTTTGGGCCACCATACCAGACTTGTGTAACGCGCGTCGCTCGGTGCTTCATGGACGTCTGTGATGTCACTATCATGGAGCAGACGAGCCGCCTCCACTGCCGGAGGTCACCAGAACTGATAGACCTTGTGATGAGCGACTCCACTGCCGGGGGTCAGCAGAACTGATAGCCCTTGTGATGAGCGACTCCACTGCCGGGGGTCACCAGAACTGATAGACCTTGTGATGAGCGACTCCACTGCCGGGGGTCACCAGAACTGATAGTCCTTGTGATGAGCGACTCCACTGCCGGGTGTCACCAGAACTGATAGCCCTTGTGATGAGCGACTCCACTGCCGGGCATCACCAGAACTGATAGCCCTTGTGATAAGCGACTCCACTGCCGGGTGTCACCAGAACTGATAGCCCTTGTGATGAGCGACTCCACTGCCGGGGGTCACCAGAACTGATAGCCCTTGTGATGAGCGACTCCACTGCCGGGTGTCACCAGAACTGATAGACCTTGTCATGAGCGACTCCACTGCCGGGCGTCACCAGAACTGATAGACCTTGTGATGAGCGACTCCACTGCCGGGGGTCACCAGAACTGATAGCCCTTGTGATGAGCGACTCCACTGCCGGAGGTCACCAGAACTGATAGCCCTTGTGATGAGCGACTCCACTGCCGGGGGTCACCAGAACTGATAGCCCTTGTGATGAGCGACTCCACTGCCGGGTGTCACCAGAACTGATAGCCCTTGTGATGAGCGACTCCACTGCCGGGGGTCACCAGAACTGATAGACCTTGTGATGAGCGACTCCACTGCCGGGTGTCACCAGAACTGATAGCCCTTGTGATGAGCGACTCCACTGCCGGGGGTCACCAGAACTGATAGACCTTGTGATTAGCGACTTATTGACGCTGATATTTCCTGGACGTCACCTCTTGCTTCTGAATGGAGGGACGGACGTCATTTCTTATTCTTCCCGCAGTTATGGCCTCACATGATGCAGTTTGGCAATTTTCTTGGTCGAGAGACCGCTATCGATGAGCTGGATGAGGCTGTTTCTCTATTCTTGTGAAATTTTCTTCATGGAGGGTCCTCGATTCATACCAGTGACTTTCACTTGGGAATCAACCTAAT
The DNA here is from genome assembly GCF_048569485.1 of Anomaloglossus baeobatrachus. Lineage (NCBI taxonomy): Eukaryota > Metazoa > Chordata > Amphibia > Anura > Aromobatidae > Anomaloglossus > Anomaloglossus baeobatrachus. The sequence continues at coordinate 4,775,068 of NC_134360.1, read as the reverse complement.
AATGCTGAGCTATTAGGAAATGTGAGAACAGGTTGTAATGTGTAGTATACAAGAAGGAAGAAGGAGCAAAACAGTAACAATGCAGTGAGAAGAATCTGCAGAACTAATCATATGCTAAATAGCTGAAAGTCATATTTATGTAAGAGAAGTCAAGATGATTGTCTATAAAATGAAGGTCATCTCACGCTCAGAGCTATAGAGGATAGAGAGATATGGAGCCTGAAAGTCACAAGTCCAAAACATTGTTACCCTTTTGCTCGTCAGTGTATATTTTGTACAGTAAGCACAGTGAGGAGTAATTAATCAGGCGCACAGCGTAGTGCAGATATTTGTATTCAGGAGCATTATAATCTTGCTGCTATTTTTAAGGATGCCATGTCAGGATTTGCTATAGAAGACCAGAGAAGATGGAAACCTGCAGAGACGAGCTGTGGATGTGAAAAGTCATCATGGCTTCTGGACAAGATGGAGTTGAAAAGAAAGAGAATGACTGTGATCAGAGACAACGTCACCCAAAGTACCTGGATGTAAATGTGTATATGTGGTCCTGCCTGCGTCTCATCAGTACTGATGTTGCTGTATGGTCCGCAGTCTGATGATGACTGATAACAATGCCCAGTGTCTCCTTACCATTATTAAGGACACGCAATACAAATGTACATGGGGCTGACTTGACATTACAGTTGATGTACCATGTACTGATGGTGATTCTGGTGATTTATTCATGTAATGAATGTGGTTCTGGTTTGGTTTTCCTGTACTAATGATGGTTCCGTGTAGCGCCAGAGTCCCTGTACTGCTCTGCCTTTCGCCAACAGGGACGCCGGCTCACTCACCGCTACAGCCAGACTGCACCCTGCCTCACTGCCCTGCAGTCCCAAATGTACGTCTCCTCTGCCTCCTGCTCCCGGGGCTTGAGCACGCTGTACAGATACCCGGGAATATGCTTAGGATGTGTGCGTGCACGCTTGCTCTCTTAAAAGGCCAGCACACCTATTTCCGTAAGTGCCTCAGCCTATGGATTAGGAGAGCTGCCTGAGCAACATGGTCAGTTAGTCAGCTAAGGTCTGTCTAGCTAGCTAATTGTCAGGTCTCGTTTGTCCACTTCTTGCTACCCTACCTGTATTCCATACATATCAGTATCTGTCGTCTGTCAGTACCTGTCGTGCCATCCATACTTGCCGTCTCGCCTGCACCTGTCAACACTAGAGACTCTGCCGTGACTGTCCGTACCTAAGCCTGTTTCTGCCCTTGAAGTCAGCTACCACAGTCCTAGACACTGCCCTGGGAGAGGCACCTAGTGATTACCCGGTGGTCACTTAGGCAAGCCCCTCCCACATGAGGGTAAGACAAAGTCCCGCCTGTGGTCCGGTGGGTACATTCCTGCTCGCTGCCTCATCACTGGCATGCGTTATATTCTGGTGATGTATTTCTGTACTGATGGTGGTTCTGGTGATGTATATCTGTACTGATCGTTGTTCTGGTGATGTTCTTCTGTACAGATGGTGGTTCTAGTGTTGTATTTATCTACTGATAATAGTTCTAGTGTTGTATTTATCTACTGATCATAGTTCTGGTGATGTATTTCTGTACTGATGGTGGTTCTGTTGATGTAATTCTGTACTGGTGGGGGTTGTGATGCTGTGTTTCTGTACTGATGGTGGTTCTGGTCATTTTTTCATGTAATCATGGTGGTCCTGGTGATGTATTTCTGTACTGATATAGGTTCTGGTGTTGTATTTTTTTGTACTGATCATGGTTCTGTAGATATATTTCTAGACATGATGGTTCTGTTGATGTAATTATGTACTGGTAATGAGTTGTGATGCTGTGTTTCTGTATTAATGGTGGTTCTGGTCATTTACTCATGTAATGATGATGGTCCTAGTGATGTATTTCTGTACTGGTGGTGGTTCTTGTGATGTATTTATACATTTATACTATATACATACATCCCTTTATATATATATATATATATACTTATACATTCCCATACTATACCCCTATAAACCAAACACACTATACCCCTATACACAAACACACTATACCCCCTATACATCCCACACTATACCCCTATACACCAAACACACTATATCCCCTATATATCCCACACTATACCCCTATACACAAAACACACTATACCCCTATACACAAACACACTATACCTCTATACATCCCACATTATACCCCTATACACCAAACAAACTATACCCCCTATACACCACACATACTATACCCCCTATACACCACACACTATACCCCCTATACACCACACACTATACCCCTATACATCACACACTACATCCCCTATACACCCCACACACTACATCCCCTATACTAGACCCCTATACACTAAACATAATATACCCTTATACACCCCACACTATACCCTCCACACATACTACACCCCCTATACACCACACACACACTTACACACACTATACCCTCTATACACACTGCACTCCTATACATCACATCCCCTATACACTGCACACACTATACCCTCTATACACACACTGCACCCCTATACATCACATCCCCTATACACTGCACACATTACTCCCTCTATACACACTGCACCCCTATACATCACATCCCCTATACACTGCACCCTGCACCCCTATACATCACATCCCCTATACATCACATCACCTGTACACTGCACACACTATACCCTCTATACACACTGCACCCCTATACATCACATCCCCTATACACCACATCCCCTATATATCACATCCCCTATACATCACATCACCTGTACACTGCACACACTATACCCTGTATACACACTGCACCCCTAAACATCCCATCCCCTATACATCCCATCCCCTATACATCACACACTATACCCCTATACATCACACACTACATCCCCCATACACTAAACATAATATACCCCTATACCCTCCACACATACTACCCCCCCCTATACACCACACACACACGCACACACACACATACACACTATACCCTCTATACACACTGCACCCCTATACATCACATCCCCTATACACTGCACACACTATACCCTCTATACACACACACACTGCACCCCTATACATCCCATCCCCTATACATCCCATCCCCTATACACCGCCCCCCCCCGCTGTCAGTGAGCGGTACATTCGGAGCCGCTCGTCCTCCTCCTCACACCCTTCCTCCCCCTCCCCGGCCTCCTCCTCCTCCTCCCGCCGCCGCCGCTTCCCTCCCTGCACCGCGCACATCTGGCCGCCTCGTCCTCCGCTGGTCCCGGGTGTGTGGTCGCTGCGGACCGGCGGCTCCTCCTCTCGCTGTGCAGCGCCAGCCCCGGGAGGCGCAGTCAGTGCGGGAGTCGCGGAGTCTTCCTGCTGCACCGGGCTCGTCTCTTCCCCGCCATGAACTTCCTCCGGCGCCGGCTGTCGGACAGCAGCTTCATCGCCAACCTGCCCAATGGCTACATGACCGACCTGCAGCGCCCGGAGCCCCCGCAGCCCCCGCCGCCCACCGCGCCGGACCGGAGCCGGCAGAGCGGAGCGCAGGTGGCCGGCGGCTTCTTCTCCTCCATCACCAACGCCGTGAAGCAGACGGCGGCCTCGGCCGGACTCGGGGAGCAGAGCGCGGGGGTCCCCGGGAGGAGGTCCCGGATCCTGCTGGTGATCGACGAGCCGCACACCGACTGGTGAGTCCGCGCCCTGCGGAACGTGCGCCCTGCGGAGAGGGGCCCCTGTGTGCGCGCCCTGCGGAGAGGGGCCCCTGTGTGCGCGCCCTGCGGAGAGGGGCCCCTGTGTGCGCGCCCTGCGGAGAGGGGCCCCTGTGTGCGCGCCCTGCGGAGAGGGGCCCCTGTGTGCGCGCCCTGCGGAGAGGGGCCCCTGTGTGCGCGCCCTGCGGAGAGGGGCCCCTGTGTGCGTGCCCTGCGGAGAGGGGCCCCTGTGTGCGTGCCCTGCGGAGAGGGGCCCCTGTGTGCGCGCCCTGCGGAGAGGGGCCCCTGTGTGCGCGCCCTGCGGAGAGGGGCCCCTGTGTGCGCGCCCTGCAGAGAGGGACCCCTGTGACGCGCCCTGCGGAAAGGGACCCCTTTGTAGGCTGCCTGGGTACAGGGGCCCCTGTGACGCGCCCTGCGGAGAGGGGCCCCTGTGACGCGCCCTGCGGAAAGGGACCCCTTTGTAGGCTGCCTGGGTACAGGGGCCCCTGTGACGCGCCCTGCGGAGAGGGACCCCTGTGACGCGCCCTGCGGAAAGGGACCCCTTTGTAGGCTGCCTGGGTACAGAGGCCCCATACTGACTGCTGGGCCCACTATAATGAGTTGGTGCACTGTGTATCTGTCCCTGGTGCTGAAGTGCAGGCGGCTCCATCATGTGCACATTTGTGTCTATGTATAGATGTGTGTGTAGATGAGTGTCTATATATAATGTGCTGTATATACATATAATGTGCTGTATATAGGACGGTCTGGGTTGGCTCCAGCCTCTGTGGCTCTCCGGTCTTCTCCAGTCTTCTCCGGTCTTCTCTGGTGTTCTCTTCCGGTCTTCTCCGGTGTTCTCTTCTGGTCTTCTCCGGTGTTCTCTTCTGGTCTTCTCCGGTCTTCTCCGGTGTTCTCTTCTGGTCTTCTCCGGTCTTCTCCGGTCTTCTCCGGTCTTCTCCGGTCTTCTCTGGTGTTCTCTTCCGGTCTTCTCTGGTCTTCTCCGGTGTTCTCTTCCGGTCTTCTCTGGTCTTCTCTGGTGTTCTCTTCCGGTCTTCTCTGGTCTTCTCCGGTGTTCTCTTCCGGTCTTCTCCGGTCTTCTCCGGTCTTCTCTGGTCTTCTCCGGTGTTCTCTTCTGGTCTTCTCCGGTGTTCTCTTCTGGTCTTCTCTGGTGTTCTCTTCTGGTCTTCTCTGGTGTTCTCTTCCGGTCTTCTCTGGTGTTCTCTTCCGGTCTTCTCTGGTGTTCTCTTCCGGTCTTCTCTGGTGTTCTCTTCCGGTCTTCTCTGGTGTTCTCTTCCGGTCTTCTCCGGTGTTCTCTTCCGGTCTTTTCCGGTCTTCTCCGGTGTTCTCTTCCGGTCTTCTCCGGTGTTCTCTTCCGGTCTTCTCTTCTGGTGTTCTCTTCTGGTGTTCTCTTCTGGTGTTCTCTTCCGGTCTTCTCTTCCGGTCTTCTCTGGTGTTCTCTTCCGGTGTTCCCCGGTGTTCTTTTTCCTCCTTTACGTTCGGTCCATTGAGTTGGACCTTCGCTCCTCTTTTCTGGCACTCATTGTATTTTTTTACTATTTCGGGGTCTATTTCTTTCTGTTTGGGGTAAATGTCACCAGTAATCAGCGATTTCTGTCTTTCGGGGTCTTATTACCCCCGATGTTTCAGCTTTCAGCAGAGCCGGAGTGGATATGTGGGATGTGGAGGGAACGTTGCTTCAGATGTTACATTATTTCTCTTTTCCTCTTTATGTTACATTGTATCACTGCCGGGTTCTGTAAATGCACAGATCTATGAAGCCCAGACACAGGGTCTGTAGGAGTAGAAAGATGGCAGAGACAGCGGACGTCAGCGCCCCCCGCAGCCAGGACTGTGCCGGCGGCAGCCTGCAGTTACACCAGGGGGACAACTGCATCCTGTGGGGGGGCACACCAGGCATTGAGGGGGGGGGGGCGGGCATGGGGGGGGCACACCAAGCATCGAGGGGGGATGCCGGGCATTGGGGGGGCACACCAGGCATCGAGGGGGGGATGCCGGGCATGGGGGGGGGGGCACACCAAGCAGCGAGGGGGGATGCCGGGCATGGGGCACACCAGGCATCGAGGGGGGATGGCGGGCATTGGGGGGGCACACCAGGCATTGAGGGGGATGCCGGGCATGGGGGGGGGCACACCAGGTATTGAGGGGGGATATCGGGCATGGGGGGGGCACACCAGCATTTCGGGAAGACGACGACACCAAGCATGTGAGGAGGACACCTTGTCCCATTCACACCCTCTCATATACAGCTGTCAGTATTGATAGTAGCATCTAGGGGGTTAATCTGATCCAGTCGGTGTTGGCTCCATTGGCAGCACTGATGTTGCGGTGGTGCTGGTGGTGACACGGGCGGTGCCGCGCTCTGGAGGGGGCTCAGCGGATGTTGCAGATCAGTGTTTGCTTTGGGTCCTCCAGGTGCTGGCACCGGCCCTGTATATACCGTGTATATATATATATATACTGCGCGGCGTCCAGAACGGGAGACGTGACCGACCTCAGACGAGAATCCTTTACTGATGGGATTTAGTTGATCCAAACTGAAAACAAATATCTATTGTAAAGTAAAATATAAAATCTTTCCAGTTATGGAGGCTGCTCCGGGGGGTGGGGGGGGACTGCGGACCCTCAGCTAAGAAATCAGGCAGCCACAATAGTCTGTATCCGTATTCCACGTGCAGCGATCAGTCCGGGTTTCCGCTCAGTATTTGGCTGATTTTTTAGTGGGGGTCCGCACGTTCCCCTCACACCTGATCTGGCACATAAGGCCGATATCCTGGAGTCTGCGCGGCCGTCGTGCGTCCTCTTATTCCAGACGTTGCGATGCCCACCGTCTATGCTCCATGCACAGATAGGGTGATACCACATAGATCCATAGGGGGGCGCTATCCTCATGGGGTGAGGCCTCTGTTTATCCCACCAGTTGGGTTTATGGTCTTTATTGGTACAGTCTGGACCCCGGGTGTAACGGGCCGTGAGGCGCCGTCCGTCCTCCATGGTCCTGATCGGGGCGTCGTATTATTGGTTCCTTATAGGACCAGGTGATCGTCCATTACAGGCGTGATATTCGGCCGTCCTGTCAGGACTTTGTATCACGCACCCAGTCCTGTGTATCTCACTGATCCCGATGATATTGGGGTGTAAGATATGAGCCGTATTATAACCGTTCATATAGGAAGATGGTGGAGAAAGAGGTAACTGCATGGAAATCAAACCCTGCAAATCTCACTGACAAAACAAGAGTAATGGTGGGAAAAATGTAAAATACCGCCACATGGTGCCGATAAGGGTCTGTTCACATGTCATTCGTTTAGTCCATCACAGTTATATGCTGGGAATATTACCGGCAGCTCCGTCATAAGCAGACCGCGGCACACGTAGCGATGTGCTTTATTCTGTTATTGTATCTCCGTGTTTGGGACGGAGTATAGCAGGTTTACTAAACTGTATAAAACCGCTCTCCTGACATCAGTGAAAACTATAATGAAAAACTAAATGTGATTGTGAACTAAGTCAACTAGCACCCACACAGTACCACCCGGTATACCCACACGGGGCCGCCCGATGTACCACACAATACCACCCAATATACTACACGGTGCCACCCGATATACCACACAATACCACCCGATGTACCACACGGTGCCGCCCGATGTACCACACAGTACCTCCCAATATATCACACGATGCTGCCCCGATATACCTGTGTCCCATACAATTCTTATGCCCACCGTGCACAGTGCCTTGGTGGGCTCCCGGATGGTGGTGGGCTCCCGGATGGTGGTGGGCTCCCGGATGGTGGTGGGCTCCCGGATGGTGGTGGCTCCCGGATGGTGGTGGCTCCCGGATGGTGGGGGCTCACGGATGGTGGGGGCTCACGGATGGTGGGGGCTCCCCCGGCAGTGGTTCCCTGTAGTAGTCACCATTAGTATACACGCAGGATTGCTGTCTATAGGGTGATGGCAGCCGGACGTCACATACAGATAAGTTGCATCTGTAGTGCCCCTGAGGCTTCCGTTGCCACAGAGATATTGCACCTCAGCCAGAGGTGTGATGTCCCATCCTGGGTAAGAATGAAGTCATATGCCGGTCCACAGACTAAACTTGCACACACCAATTGGTAGGCATACACTGGGTCAGGGATAGTGGCAGCCACCCCCATTAATGCATTCATGGGGCCATAAGTCCCATTTCTGGTCCCAATAGTGTGGGTGGGGCCTAGTCAGTGGGTGTGTGGGAGGAGTCAGAAAGTGTGAGTAGATAAGGGAACTAGGAAGTTGGAGTCAGAGACAGTCTGTGAGAAGGAGCGGAGGAGTGAGGAGAGTGTGAGAGGGAGGTAGTTACCTCAGGAGAGTGTGAGAGAGAGGTAGTTACCTCAGGAGAGTGTGAGAGAGAGGTAGTTACCTCAGGAGAGTGTGAGAGAGAGGTAGTTACCTCAGGAGAGTGTGAGAGAGAGGTAGTTACCTCAGGAGAGTGTGAGAGAGAGGTAGTTACCTCAGGAGAGTGTGAGAGAGAGGTAGTTACCTCAGGAGAGTGTGAGAGGGAGGTAGTTACCTCAGGAGAGTGTGAGAGAGAGGTAGTTACCTCAGGAGAGTGTGAGAGGGAGGTAGTTACCTCAGGAGAGTGTGAGAGGGAGGTAGTTACCTCAGGAGAGTGTGAGAGGGAGGTAGTTACCTCAGGAGAGTGTGAGAGGGAGGTAGTTACCTCAGGAGAGTGTGAGAGGGAGGTAGTTACCTCAGGAGAGTGTGAGAGGGAGGTAGTTACCTCAGGAGAGTGTGAGAGGGAGGTAGTTACCTCAGGAGAGTGTGAGAGAGAGGTAGTTACCTCAGGAGAGTGTGAGAGAGAGGTAGTTACCTCAGGAGAGTGTGAGAGGGAGGTAGTTACCTCAGGAGAGTGTGAGAGAGAGGTAGTTACCTCAGGAGAGTGTGAGAGGGAGGTAGTTACCTCAGGAGAGTGTGAGAGGGAGGTAGTTACCTCAGGAGAGTGTGAGGGGGAGGTAGTTACCTCAGGAGAGTGTGAGAGGGAGGTAGTTACCTCAGGAGAGTGTGAGAGGGAGGTAGTTACCTCAGGAGAGTGTGAGAGGGAGGTAGTTACCTCAGGAGAGTGTGAGAGGGAGGTAGTTACCTCAGGAGAGTGTGAGAGGGAGGTAGTTACCTCAGGAGAGTGTGAGGGGGAGGTAGTTACCTCAGGAGAGTGTGAGGGGGAGGTAGTTACCTCAGGAGAGTGTGAGGGGGAGGTAGTTACCTCAGGAGAGTGTGAGAGGGAGGTAGTTACCTCAGGAGAGTGTGAGAGGGAGGTAGTTACCTCAGGAGAGTGTGAAAGGGAGGTAGTTACCTCAGGAGAGTGTGAGAGGGAGGTAGTTACCTCAGGAGAGTGTGAGAGGGAGGTAGTTACCTCAGGAAAGTGTGAGAGGGAGGTAGTTACCTCAGGAGAGTGTGAGAGGGAGGTAGTTACCTCAGGAGAAAGTAACAGAAGGAAGTTCCTCGTGTAGATCCTGGGTCTAGTTAGGTCCAGTTAACACCTAAAGAAAGAGAGAAAGGATCCCAGGGCCACGGAAGGACATATTGGCTCGTGGCCTGTTCCAAAGGAAGATCGAGTGGAGGAATCTGGCTGCATTTGGGGACGGTCCCCAGACAGAGGGAAGAAAGACAATTCCTCATAAAGTAACACCGAAGGCCCGGGGTGGTTGCAAGCGCCCGGGGACACAACCCACCACAGATCCCCGGTGAATGGGGCAAGATACAACTGCGGTTAGCCCCCTTTGTACAGGCCCTGTCTGTGGTGGAGGCCGAGACCAGCTCATCTAATAGAGTCAAGGCTAAGAAGTCAGTCAGGTGAAAGGATACACAAAGAGAGGTGCACCGGTACTGACCTCTGAACTACCCGGGATCGGCGGAGGCACCTGACAGTGGATCCCAGCATACTGTGGCAACCGGTTTGCTAGCACCTGGACTCAAGAACAGTGAGTAAAAGACCTTAACTGCAAGCCCTGTGTCGTCTGATTCATTCTGCACCTCGTCCACAAACACCATAGACTTTACCAAGCACCAAAGGTCGCCCCGGGGTCCCCGCTCTACCTGTGGAGAGCAAGAAACACCTCAGCTGCTATAACACCAGCCCCGGAGGCCTCTTCCAGCTGCTGCGGCTCCATAGCTGCAATTTACCACAGGTGGCGTCACGAATCTTATATAAACTTTAACACTATCATCACCCCCAATACCGCCCCATTAACTAACCCCACCAGGGCCACGGAGTCGGGCCCCGCCACCGCTGACTACCCCGGACTAGTCCGGCCCGACACCGAGTCACCTAAGGCTCTGGGGTGGGCGAGTCACATCTGTGTGACTAGTTGGTGAAACGTAATGACCTCTGCTCAGGTCTGTGAGCGTCTGCGCGGCGTCACCACCAGGGAATTATTGTGGGCCTTACATCTGAAAGCAGTGGATCTGTGATCATTCTGCCCGTTCGCAGCCCCCCCACCGTCGTACGGGGGGGGGGGGTCACATCATCTTCATCCATCTTTTGAGGATCCCATTTTTGCTGACCTCATTAGCGCCATTTGCCAAATTCTTGTAATTGTGAGATTTTCGTGGACCCGTGATCTGCAGCGCTATAAACGTGGTCAGCACGGCGCCATCCTTATAAGTGAAAACTATGACACTAGTGAACAAAGGCGAACACGCACAAATCAGGACATCGGTGCCCGGACAGCTGTGCCATGTATTGGAGGATCCGGTGTTAAAGGGGTCTTCTAGTTTTAGACCACCCTATTTTTCATCCTCCCCAGGTCCAGCGCTGAGTCTCCAGTTCTTGTTATTGTTGCAAACAATCAGTGAGCTTAGAAGCTCTGCCTGAGTTGGCGGCACATGCGGCTCAGCTCACTGATTGGCTGCAGCGCTATGAATGTGACAGCATCAGCGCTGCAGACAATCACAGACACTGAGAGCATTAGCAGTCGCAGCAGTAGACCTGGGAGAGTAATTAAAGCACAGTTTGTATCACACTGAATTTTGTACAAACTTCGCCAACTATCATGGCGGCGTCGAGCTCTGTTCAGATTGAAGATTCTGACCCTCCACCCCATGGTTTCTCAACACAGGAGACTCGGGTGTCGACCTGCTGTGTGCTGAGCCATAGGGAGGCTTGGAAGAGTTAATCTGGTTTATTTGCTCCTTTTGGCTACATGTTGTGGGGAGACCTATCACATCTGCTCTCCTATTTATGCTGGTTGAATTCTACCACCCATGCCAGCTATAGCTTATTCTATCTGGGTCTGTGAGGTGTGGAGTCCCAGATTTACTGGTGAAAGTTGTGGAGATTACCCCTGTTGTTTCGTTGCCTCCTACCTGGTCTTGTTTTTCCTCCTGTCCCGTCCATCCCTGGGGGAGGAGGAATTGGATCAGGACTAGTTAGGAGCAAGGCCAGGAAGGAGCCTGGCAACTCCACCATTAGGAGTATCCTGGAGATTGGGGATAGCATAGGGTCCCCCAGCTTGAGGAACAGCTGAAGAGCCCCGGTTCCCCGCTATTCCAGAGTCATTGTGACAGTTTTTGTTAGTTATGATGAACTGTATCCGGGGGTGCAGGGGTTTCTGAAACTGGAAAACCTCTTAAACTCAGTTCTGCAGCCCCCGCGTTCTCAGGGTTGGTGGGGTCTCCAGAGGTCGGCGTTCTTCCAGTTGTATATGGTCATTTTGCAGGTTTTTTTTTTGTAATTTTCCTTGAGACAGACGTTGTGTACATATAATATATGTGGTTTGGGGATAATTCTCTAGCAGCATGAAATAACACTCAGGCGGCTCCATGTGGTCGGGCTGATGTATTCGAGGGGTCTCCCGTGTGATCAGCTGCCAGGAACTTTTTCTTCTTTCTTTTTTTTTCTTTGCCGTTGTCGCCGCTCTCTTGTCTCTCTTTGCCGTTGTTGCCGCCCTCTTGTCTCTTTGCCGTTGTTGCCGCCCTCTTGTCTCTTTGCCGTTGTTGCCGCCCTCTTGTCTCTTTGCCGCTGTCGCCGCCCTCTTGTCTCTTTGCCGCTGTCGCCGCCCTCTTGTCTCTCTTTGCCGTTGTCGCCGCCCTCTTGTTTCTTTGCTGTTGTCGCCGCCCTCTTGTCTCTGTTTGCCGTTGCTGCCCTCTTGTCTCTCTTAGCCGCCGTCGCCGTCCTCCTTGCTGGGTGTGGATGAAGCGGTCCTGCTGCAGATGCCGGTGTTCTTTCCGATGTGTACGGCCATCTTTATTATCTGGTAAGATCACTGCACCGTCCCCGGTGTATATAGCGGGTGGTGCGTGCACAAGGCAGGGTTACCGCAATCTGGTAAGATCTCTGCACCGTCCCCGGTGTATATAGCGGGTGGTGCGGGCACAAGGCAGGGTTACCGCAATCTGGTAAGATCTCTGCACCGTTCCCGGTGTATATAGCGGTGGTGCGTGCACAAGGCAGGGTTACCGCAATCTGGTAAGATCACTGCACTGTCCCCGGTCTATATAGCGGTGGTGCGTGCACAAGGCAGGGTTACCGCAATCTGGTAAGATCTCTGCACCGTCCCCGGTGTATATAGCGGGTGGTGCGGGCACAAGGCAGGGTTACCGCAATCTGGTAAGATCTCTGCACCGTCCCCGGTGTATATAGCGGCGGTGCATGCACAAGGCAGGGTTACCGCAATCTGGTAAGATCTCTGCACCGTCCCCGGTGTATATAGCGGAGGTGCGGGCACAAGGCAGGGTTACCGCAATCTGGTAAGATCTCTGCACCGTCCCCGGTGTATATAGCGGCGGTGCATGCACAAGGCAGGGTTACCGCAATCTGGTAAGATCTCTGCACCGTCCCCGGTGTATATAGCGGTGGTGCATGCACAAGGCAGGGTTACCGCAATCTGGTAAGATCTCTGCACCGTCCCCGGTGTATATAGCGGGTGGTGCGGGCACAAGGCAGGGTTACCGCAATCTGGTAAGATCTCTGCACCGTCCCCGGTGTATATAGCGGTGGTGCGTGCACAAGGCAGGGTTACCGCAATCTGGTAAGATCTCTGCACCGTCCCCGGTGTATATAGCGGGTGGTGCGGGCACAAGGCAGGGTTACCGCAATCTGGTAAGATCACTGCACTGTCCCCGGTGTATATAGCGGTGGTGCATGCACAAGGCAGGGTTACCGCAATCTGGTAAGATCTCTGCACCGTCCCCGGTGTATATAGCAGTGGTGCGGGCACAAGGCAGGGTTACCGCAATCTGGTAAGATCACTGCACTGTCCCCGGTGTATATAGCGGTGGTGCGGGCACAAGGCAGGGTTACCGCAATCTGGTAAGATCTCTGCACCGTCCCCGGTGTATATAGCGGTGGTGCGGGCACAAGGCAGGGTTACCGCAATCTGGTAAGATCACTGCACTGTCCCCGGTGTATATAGCGGTGGTGCGGGCACAAGGCAGGGTTACCGCAATCTGGTAAGATCTCTGCACCGTCCCCGGTGTATATAGCGGTGGTGCGGGCACAAGGCAGGGTTACCGCAATCTGGTAAGATCACTGCACTGTCCCCGGTGTATATAGCGGTGGTGCGGGCACAAGGCAGGGTTACCGCAATCTGGTAAGATCACTGCACTGTCCCCGGTGTATATAGCAGTGGTGCGGGCACAAGGCAGGGTTACCGCAATCTGGTAAGATCACTGCACTGTCCCCTGTGTATATAGCAGTGGTGCGGGCACAAGGCAGGGTTACCGCAATCTGGTAAGATCTCTGCACCGTCCCCGGTGTATATAGCGGCGGTGCATGCACAAGGCAGGGTTACCGCAATCTGGTAAGATCTCTGCATCGTCCCCGGTGTATATAGCGGTGGTGCGGGCACAAGGCAGGGTTACCGCAATCTGGTAAGATCACTGCACTGTCCCCGGTGTATATAGCGGTGGTGCATGCACAAGGCAGGGTTACCGCAATCTGGTAAGATCTCTGCATCGTCCCCGGTGTATATAGCGGGTGGTGCGGGCACAAGGCAGGGTTACCGCAATCTGGTAAGATCTCTGCACCGTCCCCGGTGTATATAGCGGTGGTGCGTGCACAAGGCAGGGTTACCGCAATCTGGTAAGATCTCTGCACCGTCCCCGGTGTATATAGCGGGTGGTGCGGGCACAAGGCAGGGTTACCGCAATCTGGTAAGATCACTGCACTGTCCCCGGTGTATATAGCGGTGGTGCATGCACAAGGCAGGGTTACCGCAATCTGGTAAGATCTCTGCACCGTCCCCGGTGTATATAGCGGTGGTGCGGGCACAAGGCAGGGTTACCGCAATCTGGTAAGATCACTGCACTGTCCCCGGTGTATATAGCGGTGGTGCGGGCACAAGGCAGGGTTACCGCAATCTGGTAAGATCACTGCACTGTCCCCGGTGTATATAGCAGTGGTGCGGGCACAAGGCAGGGTTACCGCAATCTGGTAAGATCTCTGCACCGTCCCCGGTGTATATAGCGGCGGTGCATGCACAAGGCAGGGTTACCGCAATCTGGTAAGATCTCTGCATCGTCCCCGGTGTATATAGCGGTGGTGCGGGCACAAGGCAGGGTTACCGCAATCTGGTAAGATCACTGCACTGTCCCCGGTGTATATAGCGGTGGTGCATGCACAAGGCAGGGTTACCGCAATCTGGTAAGATCTCTGCATCGTCCCCGGTGTATATAGCGGTGGTGCGGGTACAAGGCAGGGTTACTGCAATCTGGTAAGATCTCTGCATCGTCCCCGGTGTATATAGCGGTGGTGCGGGTACAAGGCAGGGTTACCGCAATCTGGTAAGATCTCTGCACCGTCCCCGGTGTATATAGCGGTGGTGCATGCACAAGGCAGGGTTACCGCAATCTGGTAAGATCTCTGCATCGTCCCCGGTGTATATAGCGGTGGTGCATGCACAAGGCAGGGTTACCGCAATCTGGTAAGATCTCTGCATCGTCCCCGGTGTATATAGCGGTGGTGCGGGTACAAGGCAGGGGTTACTGCGGCGCTGCGGCTGCACATGATAATGTTGTGAAGTTTCGCTCATATCCAGAAGGCCGCACCTCCCTACACTAATGACTGGTGACGTTGGGTCGGTCACACTCGGGGATCCTCTCCAGACGCGGTCACAATTAATCACATCCGTTGCGAGATCCGAGATTTAGTTGCACTTTTTTGTGTGTAAATCATTTGATGCTCAAAACGGCTGCAAACCCCTCATTTCTCCTGTGACTTGTCGCATTGTTCCCCCGGACACAGGAGCGGCTCGGATCGCCCCGGCCACGTCACAAATTCAATCTCCAAGCGGAATCCTCTATGGATTCTCTGTCCTGAGATGGGGACAGACTCAGCGCTGCAGACGGCAGGTGACCGTCCAGGACAGGGACAGGCGCAGCGCTGCAGACGGCAGGTGACCGCCCAGGACAGGGACAGGCGCAGCGCTGCAGACGGCAGGTGACCGCCCAGGACAGGGACAGGCGCAGCGCTGCAGACGGCAGGTGACCGTCCAGGACAGGGACAGGCGCAGCGCTGCAGGCGGCAGGTGACTGTCCAGGACAGGGACAGGCGCAGCGCTGCAGACGGCAGGTGACCGTCCAGGACAGGGACAGGCGCAGCGCTGCAGACGGCAGGTGACCGTCCAGGACAGGGACAGGCGCAGCGCTGCAGGCGGCAGGTGACCGCCCAGGACAGGGACAGGCGCAGCGCTGCAAACAGCAGGTGACCGCCCAGGACAGGGACAGACACAGCGCTGCAGACGGCAGGTGACCGTCCAGGACAGGGACAGACGCAGCGCTGCTTCTGCTGCAGCCTTTACATAACATGATCATGTTCCTCTTGTTACTGACTGTTCTACCTGAGTTTGATGAGCTCGATGTACACGGCGTTCATGGCTACCGTCATATGCATCCAATCTACGGATCTCCATTCTGGCTGCATCCAGCCTGGTCCTAATAAAGCAGAGAGTTTTCACTTCTGTGCCACCATCCTCTGGTCAGTATTCTCTGCCTCTCCCCCATTCTCTGCCCCCCGTCCTCTGCTGTCGCCATCCTCTGACCCCCCCCATTCTTTGCCTCCTGTACATCATCTGACCTCCCATCCTCTGCTCCTCCATCCTCTGTTCCCTCCTCCCCATCCTCTGTTCCCTCCCCCCCATCCTCTGTTTCCTTTCCCCCTTCCTCTGCTCCCGCCATCCTCTGCCTCCGCTATCCTTTGCCCACCATCCTCTGCCTCTGC
The DNA here is from genome assembly GCF_048569485.1 of Anomaloglossus baeobatrachus. Taxonomy (NCBI): domain Eukaryota; kingdom Metazoa; phylum Chordata; class Amphibia; order Anura; family Aromobatidae; genus Anomaloglossus; species Anomaloglossus baeobatrachus. The sequence continues at coordinate 4,759,194 of NC_134360.1, read as the reverse complement.
TATCCTTTGCCCGCCATTCTCTGCTTCCTCCTGCCATCCTCTGCTTCCTCCTGCCATCCTCTGCTCCATCCTGCCATCCTCTGCTCCCTCCTGCCATCCTCTGCTTCCTCCTGCCATCCTCTGCTCCCTCCTGCCATCCTCTGCTCCCTCCTGCCATCCTCTGCTCCCTCCTGCCATCCTCTGCTCCCTCCTGCCATCCTCTGCTCCCTCCTGCCATCCTCTGCTCCCTCCTGCCATCCTCTGCTCCCTCCTGCCATCCTCTGCTTCCTCCTGCCATCCTCTGCTTCCTCCTGCCATCCTCTGCTTCCTCCTGCTATCCTCTGCTCCCTCCTGCCATCCTCTGCTCCCTCCTGCCATCCTCTGCCTTCGCTATCCTTTGCCTGCCATCCTCTGCTCCCTCCTGCCATCCTCTGCTCCCTCCTGCCATCCTCTGCCTCCGCTATCCTTTGCCCGCCATCCTCTGCTCCCTCCTGCCATCCTCTGCTCCCTCCTGCCATCCTCTGCCTCCGCTATCCTTTGCCCGCCATCCTTTGCTCCCTCCTGCCATCCTCTGCTCCCTCCTGCCATCCTCTGCCTCCGCTATCCTTTGCCCGCCATCCTTTGCTCCCTCCTGCCATCCTCTGCTCCCTCCTGCTATCCTCTGCTCCCTCCTGCCATCCTCTGCTCCCTCCTGCCATCCTCTGCCTCCGCTATCCTTTGCCTGCCATCCTCTGCTCCCTCCTGCCATCCTCTGCTCCCTCCTGCCATCCTCTGCTCCCTCCTGCCATCCTCTGCTCCCTCCTGCCATCCTCTGCCTCCGCTATCCTTTGCCCGCCATCCTCTGCTCCCTCCTGCCATCCTCTGCTCCCTTTCCCCCTTCCTCTGCTCCCTCCCGCCATCCTCTGCCATCGCCATCCTCTGCTCCCTCCCCCCAATCCTCTGTTCCCTTTCCCCCTTCCTCTGCTCCCGCCATCCTCTGCCTCCGCTATCCTTTGCCTGCCATCCTCTGTTCCCGCCATCCTCTGCCCGCCATCCTGCGCTGTTTTGGCACTTAGTAGTGTCATACTTTTAGTAATACCAATGGCCGGGTACTTCTCACCCAGCATCATCTTTTGGGGGCGCAGAGACGATCAGTTGATGGTCGGCCGATTCCACAGAATTCGGTGGCTTCCGCCATCTTTCATCTCGTGGTGTTGGTTTTTAGCTGTGAATGTCGCGGTTGTGCGTTTCGGTGCTCACCATTCATTGCTTTGTCCTTTTTTCATTATTTTCTATTTGTCTAGACCTGTGTACGTTATCAGGATCGTCCATTTGCTGCGTTTATACGTCATGGTGATGACTCTGCCCGGGAGTCGCCTTTTTTACCCAATTTCTTGTTCCGGTTGTAGGAGGATCCATGTTTTAACACTTTGAGGCAGAACGATTGGCGCTCAATGAGCACGGAAGCCTTGTCCACACCGCAGCCCTATAACCCTGGACACTTGTAGACACGAGTGCGGAGATGTTCATCGTGCTGCGCGTGCTCCGCTCTGAAAGCCGCCGTGTTTCTTATTGTAACACAGACCCTGGTTTTCTGAATGGTTCCATGTTGTTGTTGGCTGGTGCCGCGCTCTTCTGGCCGCCCGGGCTGATGGCAATGATGCAGTTATGTGATATTGTGCAGAATGTGCTCCAGATCCACAGACGCAACGTTCCCGGTTCCAGCTGCAGACACAGGAATCAGGGACATGAGCGGAAACTTGTCACAATCCCAAAGTCAAGTCCACACAACCTTGGTGACACTTGGGCATTGATGAGGTCCTTATTAACTCTTCCCATGGATGAAATGTTCTCCATTGTTACCGCCAAACAATTCATTTATGATAATGCTCAGATCTGGCGGCTTCGTGGGTTATCAGGGCCAGGAGGGCTTGTCTGACAAGCGCTTGCAGGCAATACAAGCGGTTTCCAGTAAGCCTGATGGCACTGCTGCTTCCCTGGAGATGTCCCGGAGTAAAGAAGTCCTCCAATTAGTGTCTGGAGGACATGATGGAACAATCATGCCTTTAATGATCGATCGGAGATCATCAGTGGGGAGAACGTGGGGCGGACGCCCCCCATCTTCAGTGGAAAGGTGCACAAAAACCATTAAGTCATGTGATGGAAATATCGCAATAATAATAATAATAATGTCGCACTCCGACAAGTCACAGCATTAATAGGTTGTAAACCTGATATTGTAAGTGTAAAACACTATAAGGTGAAACCACAACTCTATGGAACCCCCCCAAAAAAGTCATCACATAAAAAAAGGCAAATGGAAACAAAACTGCAAATGAGTAAGAAAGATACAATAAGTCAAAGAGGATAAAAACCAGAAACCACGGATGAAGAAGTCACTCGCTTACAACATTGAGGACAAGAGTCTTCAGAAGGTGCACGGAAGCGGACAACTGCGCTCATCGGACGTCCTCATCATCCTCTCACAGGAAAATAGCTGTACATGCAGTACAGCGCCATACTGGAGGGAGGCGCCGCCATACTGGAGGGAGGCGCCGCCATACTGGAGGGAGGCGCCGCCATACTGGAGGGAGGCGCCGCCATACTGGAGGGAGGCGCCGCCATACTGGAGGGAGGAGCCGCCATACTGGAGGGAGGCGCCGCCATACTGGAGGGAGGCGCCGCCATACTGGAGGGAGGCGCCGCCATACTAGAGGGAGGCGCCGCCATACTAGAGGGAGGCGCCGCCATACTGGAGGGAGGCGCCGCTACACTGGAGGGAGGAGCCACCACACTGGAGAGAGGCGCCGCCATACTGGAGGGAGGAGCCACCACACTGGAGAGAGGCGCCGCCATACTGGAGGGAGGAGCCGCCATACTGGAGGGAGGCGCCGCCATACTGGAGGGAGGAGCCGCCATACTGGAGGGAGGAGCCGCCATACTGGAGGGAGGAGCCGCCATACTGTAGGGAGGCGCCGCCATACTGGAGGGAGGTGCCGCCATACTGGAGGGAGGCGCCGCCACGCCATACTGGAGGGAGGAGCCGCCATACTGGAGGGAGGAGCCGCCATACTGGAGGGAGGAGCCGCCATACTGGAGGGAGGCGCCGCCATACTGGAGGGAGGTGCCGCCATACTGGAGGGAGGTGCCGCCACGCCATACTGGAGGGAGGCGCCGCCATACTGGAGGGAGGTGCCGCCATACTGGAGGGAGGTGCCGCCATACTGGAGGGAGGTGCCGCCATACTGGAGGGAGGTGCCGCCATACTGGAGGGAGGCGCCGCCACGCCATACTGGAGGGAGGCGCCGCCACACTGGAGAGAAGCGCCGCCACACTGGAGAGAGGCGCCGCCACACTGGAGAGATGCGCCGCCACACTGGAGGGAGGCGCCGCCACACTGGAGAGATGCGCCGCCACACTGGAGAGATGCGCCGCCACACTGGAGGGAGGCGCCGCCATACTGGAGAGAGGATATCAATAGTAGAATAAACCTGGCTCACTACATAATTGGGTGCTCTGGAGAAATATATCCACTAAAACAAAAAAGTAGCTCCGGCACACCTTAAAAGAATTAGGCAGAAAGTCTTGGGTGGTGCTAAAATGTGGTTTTATTGAAACAAAAAGAAAAGTCTGTCCCAACGTTTCGGTCCTGATAGAACCCTTGAAGAAGGTCCTATCAGACTAAAACATTAGAGTCAGTAATCAAATCGCACCAAAAGGAACCGTACAAAGTCGTCATAGACAGGAAGAAATAAGTTTAGGCTCTGCTCATTTACAGTAAGGTGTCCCAGATGAGGTGAGCTTTAGGTAGTCATATAGTGTGTCATGTCCAGAAGGGTAGGTATGACCTGTCGCGACTAGGTAGAACGAGCACATGCAGCGTATTGCAGTAATGCAGTTAGGACAGTGCCATCATGTAACATGTCAGGTGCATCAGAAGAGAACCCTCTGGCCCGGTTACTTCATGTAGGAAACAGCTCTATGTGAAGTAGGGTATTCCCTGAGAGATATCTTAAGGAGAAGAGGAGGTCTGGAGACACATGTGGGACGCTGGGTGATGCCTGTGTCCGGTGAAAGAGGATCCTGGCTGGCTGCTGCAGCTGTTTCATACATGAAGTAACCGGGCCAGAGGGTTCTCTTCTGATGCACCTGACAGTCCAGGATCACTCACAGCTGTCACTTATACACACTGTACAATACAGATACAGTCCAGGATCACTCACAGCCGTCACTTACACACACACACAGTACAATACAGATACAGTCCAGGATCACTCACAGCTGTCACTTATACACACTGTACAATAAAGACACAGTCCAGGATCACTCAGCCGTCACTTATACACACTGTACAATACAGATACAGTCCAGGATCACTCACAGCCGTCACTTACACACACACACACACAGTACAATACAGATACAGTCCAGGATCACTCACATCCGTCACTTACACACACAGTACAATACAGATACAGTCCAGGATCACTCACAGCCGTCACTTACACACACAGTACAATACAGATACAGTCCAGGATCACTCACAGCCGTCACTTACACACACAGTACAATACAGATACAGTCCAGGATCACTCACAGCCGTCACTTATACACACAGTATAATAGAAGATACAGTCCAGGATCACTCACATCCGTCACTTACACACACAGTACAATACAGATACAGTCCAGGATCACTCACATCCGTCACTTACACACACAGTACAATACAGATACAGTCCAGGATCACTCACATCCGTCACTTACACACACAGTACAATACAGATACAGTCCAGGATCACTCACAGCCATCACTTATACACACAGTACAATACAGATACAGTCCAGGATCACTCACAGCCGTCACTTATACACACACACACACACAGTACAATACAGATACAGTCCAGGATCACTCACATCCGTCACTTACACACACAGTACAATACAGACACAGTCCAGGATCACTCACATCCGTCACTTACACACACAGTACAATACAGATACAGTCCAGGATCACTCACAGCCATCACTTATACACACAGTACAATACAGATACAGTCCAGGATCACTCACAGCCATCACTTATACACACAGTACAATACAGATACAGTCCAGGATCACTCACAGCCATCACTTATACACACAGTACAATACAGATACAGTCCAGGATCACTCACAGCCGTCACTTATACACACACACACACACAGTACAATACAGATACAGTCCAGGATCACTCACATCCGTCACTTACACACACAGTACAATACAGATACAGTCCAGGATCACTCACATCCGTCACTTACACACACAGTACAATACAGATACAGTCCAGGATCACTCACAGCCATCACTTATACACACAGTACAATACAGATACAGTCCAGGATCACTCACATCCGTCACTTACACACACACACACACACACAGTACAATACAGATACAGTCCAGGATCACTCACAGCCGTCACTTATACACACAGTACAATACAGATACAGTCCAGGATCACTCACAGCCGTCATGTTACGTCACCGCCGGAGTCTGCTCCAGCGACGTCTTCTCCGATCGCCAGGCGACGCCGTTTTCCTGCCGTGGATGGTGCTGGTGATGGGAGAGGAGTCGATGCCAGCGGCACCGGTGGGCGCAGGCTCCAATCATCCACTGGGCTGGGTTAGCTTGGGATCTGAAGTACCGCTGGCTGACTGTGGGTGGCATGTGTCTTCCAGCTGAAGTTGCCAGCGTTCAGCTACAGCCAATGGGAAGACACCACACCCTTCTTATTCCCCCTCCTGTCACATGATCACTGCCAGAGATAGTTCTGATTTTCCTGGCTCCTGTTACGTCCTATTCTGTTAGTGATTCCTGTGTGCTGACTTCTGCGTGTTTTCTGACTACCCTTCTGCCTGCTGTTTTTGTACCTCGCTGCCCGATCCGGATCTGACCTCTGCTACGTTTGCTGACTACGTCACTGCCTGCCGATTCTGTCCCTGTTCCGCAATTCCTGGTTTGACCCTGCCTGACGACTACTCTCTCGGACTGCAGCCTTCCACAGGTAGTGATCTCCAGGGCCCTGTGTAATTCCAGATCCCTGTATAGGGGTTAAAGGGTTTCAGGGTTCTGGGGGTCCTACTTGGTGAGTGGCTTCCCTCTAGGCTCCCCTTACAGCCCATCTGTATCTGTGGATCCAGGCAGGCGTTACACGTCACTTACACACACTGTACAATACAGACACAGTCCAGGATCACTCACAGCCGTCACTTATACACACACAGTACAATACAGATACAGTCCAGGATCACTCACAGCCGTCACATATACACACTGTACAATACAGATACAGTCCAGGATAACTCACATCCGTCACTTATACACACAGTACAATATAGATACAGTCCAGGATCACTCACAGCCGTCACTTATACACACACAGTACAATACAGATACAGTCCAGGATCACTCACAGCCGTCACTTATACACACAGTACAATACAGATACAGTCCAGGATCACTCACAGCCGTCACTTATACACACAGTACAATACAGATACAGTCCAGGATCACTCACAGCCGTCACTTATACACAGAAAGTAGAGTTACTCACATATTTTTTTTTATTCATCCCAATGTTAAGGCAGCCAGGGTCAGCTCCAGGATTTTGTGGTCCCCGGTTGAGTCTCAGTGGGCCCCATGCACATGCACATACAGGCATACGTACATATACATATTTGAAGACAAATTCACAAAAATACATTTAAACAGACAAATATATACACAGTCATATACACTGACACACATGCAGACACAGAACTGAATAGGATAACTGAAGTGAGCACTAATATATATATATTCTGAGTGCAAGCCAAAAAATACATACTATATAAGGATAAGGCTGCACATCAAACTTAGATAATAGTATAATACCTCAAGCATATGGAAAAATATTGGAAAATACAATGAAAAATGCTACTTGCTAACTTGAACATGTGAATAATGAATTGCATACCTGCCATCTCCTATATAAGACAGTCCTTGGTTACCCCTCTCCACCCACAGCAGTTTTTAATTGCAATGAGATGACACACAGGGTCACAGAGCTAGGGACCCCAATATAGAGATATACCTTGACGAGGTTTTGGGGCTTAGTTACATTGATCAATGCGATTGCTAAATATCTCCTTTTTCCTAATATTCATGGCAGGTATGCAATTCATTATTCACATGTTCAAGTTAGCAAGTAGCATTTTTCATTGTATTTTCCAATATTTTTCCATATGCTTGAGGCATTATAACATTATCTAAGTTTGATGTGCAGCCTTATCCTTGTATAATACACATGCAGGCACAGACGCATTACAGGTGTTAATATGGAGAAGTCACAAGCAGCATATCTCACCTCCCCCGCTTGTGTCCGTCCAGCTCCTCCAGGACATGTGGCTGTGTTGCATGATGGCCATCACTAACAGACATGACTGCACACTGTGCACACTGACACAGCACTGCTGTATATACATCACAGGAGGGGCTGGGGCCTACAATATATACATTACAGGAGGGGCAGGGGGCATAGACTTTACTGGTGGGGGGGCATAGATGTTACTGGAGTGGCAAACAGCTCTGGTGGCGTACACATTACTGGGATGGGTGGCTTAGTGCTCTGGGGGACCAATATAGTTCTGGGGTGCCGCACAGACTGCTCTGATTCATATATACACACACAGCTCTGCTTCACACACACACACACACACACACACACACACACACACACACACACACACACACACAGCTCTGCTTCACACACACAGCTCTGCTTCTCACACACATACAAACACAGCTCTGCTTCACACACACACAGCTCTGCTTCACACACACAGCTCTGAATTTTACACACACACACACACACACACACACAGCTCTGCTTCACATCACACACACACACAGCTCTGCTTCACTTACACACACACACACACACACACGTTATGATCCGGAAACATGGAAGATCACCACAAATCATTGGTAAAAGGTGACAAGAGCCTTGGCAACTAATCTGGCCACCATCCCCTTACTAACCATCACAACTAGAAGTAGTCGAGGGGTGAACTAACATCCTGTGCACCGCGAACCCAGCCGGAGAACTAACTATCCTAAAGGAAGGAAAGATGAATAACTCTCTGCCTCAGAAAATAGACAAGAATAGCAAGCCCCCCACATTCAAAGACTGCGGTGATATAGGAAAAACACAATACACCGATAGATGACAGGATTAGCAAAAGGTGAGGCCCCCACTAACTAAAATAGGAAAGGACAGGAAAGGGGCTGATGGTGACCAGAGAAAAACCCTACAAAATTCCAAATTCCTGATAGTACAAAAAGGCCCTCAGATCGCACGATCTGAACTCCATCCTATATCAAGCGCTCTTGTAAAACCAATGAACAGAAAACAAGAATCATAACAAATTCAACAAGCCACAAACACATGGACTTAAAGGAGCAATACTCCAAACAGAACTGCAGGGAGTTCCCCAACAAACCACTGAGGGGGAAACTCCCTGCATGCAAATAAACTGAAAACAACCACAGCAAATGACAAACCCAGATAAGAGCAAAAGAACCAAACAATAAATAAAGAGCAAGCACTTATCTGGGGTAGATGTGGTGTGGAGCAGAATGAAGCAGGCTGGTGATACAAAGAACAACTGACATCCGGCGTAGCCTGCTGTCAGACCAGGATTTAAATAAGCAGAGAGTTAGCAAAGGAAACGCCCATTGCACAACACACCTGGTCTCTGTCCAAACCATTCCTGGCCACCAGAGGGAGCCTCACAGCAGCCAAAACATAATTAACATTCACAACACACACAGCTTTGCATCACATCACACATCTTTCTTCAGCTCTGCCCTTACCTGCTCTGATGCCATCCTCCTCCTGCTGCTGTTCCGTTGCCACGGCCATCCTCCTGCTCCGGTGAGTCTCCTCTCCTGGCTCCGGCGTCAGTCTTCTCCGCGGCCTCGGCGTTGGTCTTCTCCTCCGCGGCTGCGGTCTTCTCCGCGGCTGCGGTCTTCTCCGCTGCGGCGTCCTGCTGTGACGTCCGCAGCATTTGACGCCGCAGCAGAGCAGGCAGCAGGCACACCTCTGACCCTGGAAGTGCAGTCGCTGGCACTTCCGGGGTCAATCAGCGTCCTGCGCCCGCAGTTTGTTTTTGCGTCTTAGAGACGCAGATACAAATAAATGTAGGTGCTCCCCCCCGAAAACACAGCTGATTTATTAGACTGTCTTTACGGAGGGGGAGAGGGTGTGAAAAAAAAAAATTGCTAACGGGTGGCAAGTATGGCCCTGGTGGTGAGGGCCCCCTTGGAAGCTCTTTTGGTGGGGGCCCCGGGGCTGAAACCCCGCCTGACCCGCCTATAATCCAGCCCTGTGACTACCTAAAGCTCACCTCATCTGGGACACCTTACTGTAAATGAGCAGAGCCTAAACTTATTTCTACCTATCTATGACGACCTTGTACGGTTCCTTTTGGTGCGATTTGATTACTGACTCTAATGTTTTAGGCTAGTTTCACACTTGCGTTGAACGGTATCCGTTGCATTGCGTTGTGTAACGGATGCAACGGATGCGTTGCATATAGTGGCACAACGGATTTAACGGATGCTGCAAAACAACGCAATTCGTTTTGATTTTTTTTTTTACAGTTTTACCAGTGGCAGACTATTGTGAACGATCAGCTGATCGCTCCCTGCAGCCGACCGCCGGTGATCAGCTGAGCGCTGTCACTTGCCGGCCGCCGGGTGATCAGCTGATCGCTCCCTGCAGCCGACCGCCGGGTGATCAGCTGAGCGCTGTCACTTGCCGGCGGCCGGGCATGCCGGCGGCCGGGCATTCGGGCGGGCGCTCAGCTGAGCACTGTGACTTGCCGGCGGCCGGGCATGCTGGCGGCCGGTCGTTCAGCTGAACGTTCGGCCACCGCAAGCCAAAATAAAGTTTGATTTAAAAAAGAAAAAAAAACAAAAAAAACCATGCGCAGTGGAATCCAGAGGATTCCGCTGCTCAAAACAACGTTACATGCTGCGTTCCTCCCGCTGGGCGGAAGCAACGGAGCGTCGCCCAGCGGAAGCAACGCAGGTCCTTTTGGTACAATCCGTCACCCATACAAGTCTATGGGAAACAGCGGAATCCGTTAACGGATTCCGCTGTTTTCCAAAAGGGCGGATTGTAACGGAAGGAAATAAACGCAAGTGTGAAAGTAGCCTTAGTCTGATAGGACCTTTTTCAAGGGTTCTATCAGGACCGAAACGTTGGGACAGACTTTTCTTTTTGTTTCAATAAAACCACATTTTAGCACCACCCAAGACTTTCTGCCTAAGGCTACTTTCACACATCCGGTTTTTGCTCTGCGGCACAATACGGCGCTCTGCAGAAAAACCGCAACCGTTTTTTTTGCCGCCGGTTGCGGTTTTTTTTTTTTGCATAGACTTACATTAGTGCCGTATTGTGCCGCATGGGCTTGCGTTCGGTCCGGTTTTTGCCGCATGCGGCAGATTTAGCCGATGCCGCGGCCGGATGGAACGTTGCCTGGAACGTTTTTTGCTCCGGCAAAAAAAAAACGCATCGCGCCGCATCCGGCCGCTGCGGCGCATTTTTCAATTCATGCCTATGGACGCTGGATGCGGCGCGATGCGGGAAAAAACGCATCCGGCCGCCGCATGCAGTTTCTTCCACTGCGCATGCTCAGTAGCATGCCGCAACCGGAAAAAAACGGACGGGGCGCATGTAAAAACTTATGCAAAGGATGCGGTGTTTTCGTCGCATCCGTTGCATAGCTTGCACAGCCGGATTGAGCCGCACTGCTCAAACCGGATGTGTGAAAGTAGCCTTATTCTTTTAAGGTTTGCCAGAGCTACTTTTTTGTTTTAGTGGATATATTTCTCCAGAGCACCCAATTATATAGTGAGCCAGGTTTATTCTACTATTGATATCCTATATGTGATGGGCAGGTACACCATGAGGCTGATGCCCTATATGTGACCGGCGGGTACACCGTGAGGCTGATATCCTATATGTGACCGGCGGGTACACCATGAGGCTGATGCCCTATATGTGACGGGCAGGTACACCATGAGGCTGATATCCTATATGTGACGGGCAGGTACACCATGAGGCTGATATCCTATATGTGACGGGCAGGTACACCATGAGGCTGATGCCCTATATGTGACCGGCAGGTACACCATGAGGCTGATATCCTATATGTGACCGGCAGGTACACCATGAGGCTGATGCCCTATATGTGACCGGCAGGTACACCATGAGGCTGATATCCTATATGTGACCGGCAGGTACACCATGAGGCTGATGCCCTATATGTGACCGGCGGGTACACCATGAGGCTGATATCCTATATGTGACGGGCAGGTACACCATGAGGCTGATATCCTATATGTGACGGGCAGGTACACCATGAGGCTGATATCCTATATGTGACGGGCAGGTACACCATGAGGCTGATATCCTATATGTGACCGGCGGGTACACCATGAGGCTGATATCCTATATGTGACGGGCAGGTACACCATGAGGCTGATATCCTATATGTGACGGGCAGGTACACCATGAGGCTGATATCCTATATGTGACGGGCGGGTACACCATGAGGCTGATATCCTATATGTGACGGGCAGGTACACCATGAGGCTGATATCCTATATGTGACGGGCAGGTACACCATGAGGCTGATATCCTATATGTGACCGGCGGGTACACCATGAGGCTGATATCCTATATGTGACGGGCAGGTACACCATGAGGCTGATATCCTATATGTGACGGGCAGGTACACCATGAGGCTGATATCCTATATGTGACGGGCGGGTACACCATGTGGCTGATATCCTATATGTGACCGGCGGGTACACCATGAGGCTGATATCCTATATGTGACGGGCGGGTACACCATGAGGCTGATATCCTATATGTGACCGGCGTGTACACCATGAGGCTGATATCCTATATGTGACCGGCGGGTACACCATGAGGCTGATATCCTATATGTGACCGGCGGGTACACCATGAGGCTGATATCCTATATGTGACGGGCAGGTACACCATGAGGCTGATATCCTATATGTGACGGGCAGGTACACCATGAGGCTGATATCCGATATGTGACCGGCGGGTACACCATGAGGCTGATATCCTATATGTGACCGGCAGGTACACCATGAGGCTGATATCCTATATGTGACGGGCAGGTACACCATGAGGCTGATATCCTATATGTGACGGGCAGGTACACCATGAGGCTGATATCCTATATGTGACCGGCAGGTACACCATGAGGCTGATATCCTATAATGTGACCGGCGGCTACACCATGAGGCTGATATCCTATATGTGACGGGCAGGTACACCATGAGGCTGATATCCTATATGTGACGGGCAGGTACACCATGAGGCTGATATCCTATATGTGACGGGCGGGTACACCATGAGGCTGATATCCTATATGTGACCGGCGGGTACACCATGAGGCTGATATCCTATATGTGACGGCCGGGTACACCATGAGGCTGATATACTATATGTGACCGGCAGGTACACCATGAGGCTGATATCCTATATGTGACGGGCGGGTACACCATGAGGCTGATATACTATATGTGACCTGCAGGTACACCATGAGGCTGATATACTATATGTGACCGGCGGGTACACCATGAGGCTGATATCCTATATGCGACCGGCGGGTACACCATGAGGCAGATATCCTGTATGTGACCGGCGGGTACACCATGAGGCTGATATCCTATATGTGACGGGCAGGTACACCATGAGGCAGATATCCTATATGTGACGGGCGGGTACACCATGAGGCTGATATCCTATATGTGACCAGGGGGTAATTCCCTCTCCCCTCTCGATGGCTCTGCGGTTTCTGCCTCTTCTGTCTGCCGGGAATGATTGATGCCTCCTCTGCCGGCAGCTCGTATATTGACTACAGAACGGCGTGCGGTGATAAATGACCAATCATAGGCGATGCAGGATAATGGCAAACGAGCGGCCGCTTTATGACCAAAATAAACACCGTTTCCCTGAAAAGCAAAACTGTATAAAAGTCCAAGCTGAGGGCGGTTCTGTTCTGGTGGTTCTGAGATTGGGCGGATTTCTGTTATTCCACAAGTTCTCCTGAACGTCAGACCTGCCTGTGATGATATGTGAGCAGCCATTGTGCGGCAATGTGTTATCTTTTGTTCCTGCGCCTCTCCATTCCTGAGATGAAGGTGTAAAAGCGCGGGGGTCGGCGGGTGCTCTCCTGTGGAGACACGGGGGTCAGCGGGTGCTCTCCTGTGGAGACACGGGGGTCAGCGGGTGCTCTCCTGTGGAGACACGGGGGTCAGCGGGTGCTCTCCTGTGGAGACACCGGGGTCAGTGGGTGCTCTCCTGTGGAGACACCGGGGTCAGTGTGTGCTCTCCTGTGGAGACACCGGGGTCAGTGGGTGGTCTCCTGTGGAGACATGAGGGTCAGTGGGTGGTCTCCTGTGGAGACACGAGGGTCGGCGGGTGCTCTCCGGTGGAGACACGAGGGTCGTCGGGTGCTCTCCTGTGGAGACACGAGGGTCGGCGGGTGCTCTCCTGTGGACACGGGGGTCAGTGGGTGCTCTCCTGTGGACATGAGGGTCGGCGGGTGCACTCCTGTGGACAAGGGGGTCAGTGGGTGCTCTCCTGTGGAGACACGAGGGTCGGCGGGTGCTCTCCTGTGGAGACACGAGGGTCGTCGGGTGCTCTCCTGTGGACACGAGGGTCGTCGGGTGCTCTCCTGTGGACACGAGGGTCGGCGGGTGCTCTCCTGTGGACACGAGGGTCGGCGGGTGCTCTCCTGTGGACACGAGGGTCGGCGGGTGCTCTCCTGTGGACACGAGGGTCGTCGGGTGCTCTCCTGTGGACACGAGGGTCGGCGGGTGCTCTCCTGTGGACACGAGGGTCGGCGGGTGCTCTCCTGTGGACACGAGGGTCGGCGGGTGCTCTCCTGTGGACACGAGGGTCGGCGGGTGCTCTCCTGTGGACACGAGGGTCGGCGGGTGCTCTCCTGTGGAGACACGAGGGTCGGCGGGTGCTCTCCTGTGGAGACACGAGGGTCGGCGGGTGCTCTCCTGTAGACACGAGGGTCGGCGGGTGCTCTCCTGTGGACACGAGGGTCGGCGGGTGCTCTCCTGTGGAGACACGAGGGTCGGCGGGTGCTCTCCTGTGGAGACACGAGGGTCGGCGGGTGCTCTCCTGTGGAAACACGAGGGTCTGCGGCTGTTCTCCTGTGGAGACACGAGGGTCTGCGGGTGCTCTCCTGCGGAGACACGAGGGTCGGCGGGTGGTCTTGTCTGCTGGCCTTGCTGTCTGCAGAAAGACCACACACGCCAGGGCTCATACCATTGAACGCTCGCACTCCTTCCCCATGGACAGAACACTACTCAGATAGCACAGGGTGAGGGAACCACACATTGGTAAAAGATTATTGGTCACCAACAGGCAAAAACATATTCTGAGCAAGAACACAAGATGGTGCACCCTCCTGCTGGCCCACCAGGGATTAGAATCTTTGAGAAGTGAAGCAGCTCTTTGAGGCAGCTGGAACCTGAAATCCTGTAGAATAAATTTTGAAGCAGTTGTGTGATCCTCCAGATGCAACCGTAGTGCCTAGGCTGCGGTCCTTCTAAAATAGCCGAAGTGAAGCAGTTCTGTGATGGTTCAGCAGGAACAGTAGCTCCTAGGCTCATCATGTAGAATATTTACTTGTTGACAGAAGTAAGACTTTTTTATACCACTCAGTTCTCATTTCATGGTATTGTCTTACAAAATTGGTTGGAGATTGCTACTCTCTCATTGGTCGCTAGTTTAATTCCACTGCATTTTTTTCCTCTGAATTATGTAGTCAAAAGGCTTGGAGTAATACACATGTAACAGACAATCCGCATTTAACAGATAATAGGGCTCCAATCAGTCTGACATGAGACAAGCGATAACTTCTCTTCATTACCAAACAAAGGACCCATACGTCTGGCCTAATTAAGAACAATTCACCCCATACACAATTGGCCAGATGCTGAGTCACCACAATGAGCCTTCCTTCCTGTATATTCATCTAGTTTTGTTAGCCAAGGGGGCGGGATTCTCATTTTTTCTTTACAAGTTTTTTTCTTTTAAAGTACACCCTCTTTGATAACAAGGCTACAGGGAAGAGGGGTCCATATCTCCAGCGCAGGAACAGACTAAATACACCGGCGGATTCGGGAGAGGAGAGCGCGGCATTACACGGGTATTCTGGCCAGTGACAGGTTCTCTTTTAAGTAAGTTTCCATCTTTTAATACCGTGCGTGATTTTTAGGTCTGAAATTCTATTTATTAGTTTTTTGCAGGAGAACAATGAATATTATAAAGTTCTTCGTTTTATTTGTTTTATCTGTGGTTACAAGAGATAAAAGAAATAATCCTCGGCCGTCACCTCTATGTGACTACAGTCCTGAAGACGTGACGTGGACTAAGACGTCTCCAGCTGCTGCCCCTCGTGCACCGCGGATATAGCGGATATAGAGGATATAGCGTATATAGCGGATATAGAGGATATAGCGGATATAGAGGATATAGCGTATATAGCGGATATAGAGGATATAGTGTATATAGCGGATATAGCGTATATAGAGGATATAGCGTATATAGCGGATATAGAGGATATAGCGTATATAGCGGATATAGAGGATATAGCGGATATAGAGGATATAGCGTATATAGCGGATATAGAGGATATAGAGGATATAGAGGATATAGCGGATATAGAGGATATATCGGATATAGCGGATATAGAGGATATAGTGTATATAGAGGATATAGCGGATTAGGAATACATTGTCATTAATGGGTTTCCCTATGACAATAATGCGCTCTCCAGGCGTGAAGCTATGGAAGGCGCGCATGCAGAATGTGCAGAATGTGCAGAATGCAGCCGTCGCATCCTCAATGCAATGTTTAATCCATTTTATTGTTAAATTATTTTTAGAATTTCCCAGTAATTTGTCCTCTGTGCTTTATATACGTGGCTGTTGTATATGTCGGCACTGCGCTGCAGAATTAACCCCGCGGACAGCGTCACCAGGAGACTTCATTACTTACACATCATGACCAAATATTGTCCTAAGGGGAAAACAAAGCTCGGATGTTTCTTTTTTTTCCGGCATTTTGCAAATATTTGCTTTTTGTCAGTTGGATGTAACGGTATATAGCGCCACTAATTCCGTATACAGATACTGTAGACTGGACGTATGACTGTGCACAGATGTGTATACAGGACCGCCACAGAAGCCCACCCTCAGACCCCACGTTTCCTGTCATTTTAAAAAGGAAGATTGGTAAATTTTCCTTAATGTTTACAACCGTCTGTTTGTAGCATAATAATGAGGGAAAACAAAGTAAACTTTTGCTTTATATTTAATTATAGATCAGCCTTTGCAAAGCGACACTCCATTATCTTCTTTTGCTTAGTTGTCGCTCACACAGCATGCTGAAAGTGCTGTATTAAGCGTCTAATTCATGCTCTTTTAGAAGCTGCTTTGAGCTGCTGCTCCAGCCAGGATCTCTACTCAAACACTCTTTACAAGCTGTTCTTGATCTTGACTGTTTCCCTGCCCCATTGTCATTGAGTTTTTGTAAGTGATTAAGTACTAATTCTTCCTGAAGCAGCAGTTCAAAGCAGCTTCAAAAAGAGCATGAACTAGGCAGTGAAAGCAGCACCTTCAGCAAGGTATTTGAAAGAGACTGATGCAAAATAAGGTAATGGCGTACATTGCAAAGATTCAAAACTTTGCTCGCTAATTAGACAATAAAAGCTTAGTTATTATTCAAGATCCTCATGGCCTCTTGTCCTATAATTCTGCAGCCAGAGGTCCCTGTGTCCGGTCTTTTTATCTCCGTGCGGTGCAGGAGCGGAGCAGGTCGTTGGATGATTCGTATTGACACAAGATGTGACCCGATGGTCTTCACCGCTCCTGCTGCAGACTCCGGGCTCTCCGTACTCACCGCGGACAGTGATTTATGCGTCAGATTTCCGGACTCTTCTTCCCGGACGTTACATTTTCATCCATGGATTGTCTGTAATGAACACTCTGTACCAGCATGTGTCCCGTACTGCACCATATACTGCACCATATACTGCACCATATACTGCACCTTATACTGCACCATATACTGCACCATATATTGCACTGTATACTGCACCATATACTGCACCATATACTGCACCATATACTGCACCTTATACTGCACCATATACTGCACCATATATTGCACTGTATACTGCACCATATACTGCACCATATACTGCACTGTATACTGCACCATATACTGCACCATATACTGCACCATATATTGCACCATATATTGCACCATATACTGCACCATATATTGCACCATATACTGCACCATATATTGCACTGTATACTGCACCATATACTGCACCATATATTGCACCATATATTGCACCATATACTGCACCATATACTGCACTATATACTGCACCATATACTGCACCATATATTGCACTGTATACTGCACCATATACTGCACCATTTACTGCACCATATACTGCACCATATACTGCACCATATATTGCACCATATACTGCACCATATATTGCACTGTATACTGCACCATATATTGCACTGTATACTGCACCATATATTGCACTGTATACTGCACCATATATTGCACCATATACTGCACCATATACTGCACTGTATACTGCACCATATATTGCACCATATACTGCACCATATACTGCACCATATACTGCACCATATACTGCACCATATACTGCATCATATACTGCACTGTATACTGCACCATATATTGCACTGTATATTGCACCATATACTGCACCATATATTGCACCATATACTGCACCATATACTGCACCATATACTGCACCATATACTGCACCATATATTGCACCATATACTGCACCATATATTGCACTATATACTGCACCATATACTGCACCATATATTGCACCATATACTGCACCATATACTGCACCATATACTGCACCATATATTGCACCATATACTGCACCATATACTGCACCATATACTGCACCATATATTGCACCATATATTGCACTATATACTGCACTATATACTGCACCATATACTGCACCATATACTGCACCATATACTGCACCATATATTGCACTATATACTGCACCATATATTGCACTGTATACTGCACCATATATTGCACTGTATACTGCACCATATACTGCACCATATACTGCACCATATACTGCACCATATACTGCACCATATATTGCACTATATACTGCACCATATATTGCACTGTATACTGCACCATATATTGCACCATATACTGCACCATATACTGCACCATATACTGCACCATATATTGCACTGTATACTGCACCATATATTGCCATTGGCCGCGGCTCTGGCGATGGACGTTGTATGATGGCTTTATTATTGCACTTTACCTTTTATGTTCATTTATTTGTATCTCTGAGAATACAACGAATTAGAAGGATTATACCCAAGCTCCAGCTCAATGTTTACACCGCTACTGCGCGCATGCAGGAAGATAATGCGCAATTACTGCTGTATACTATGTCCATTTACTAACAGCAGCCCCCGTCCATGCGCCTCATTACCCCATAGACTCCAGATCTAGGAGGGCGCAACCTTAGGCTATGTGCGCACTAGACCGTTTTTCCCGCGGATTTACCCGCGGATTTGCCCCGGAAATTTCTTGAGAAATGTCTGCAATCTTTGTGCAGACATTTCCCATGAAATTCAATGAGAAAAAAAAATAGCTGTGCGCACTGTGCGGATTTTTCTCAAGAAAATTTCTTGAGAAAATTTTCTCGAGAAACTTTCTTGAGAAAATGTGCATGTCCATTAATTTCCGCAGGTACCTGCGGTATTCCGGGGGTATTCCGCAGGTAGCAATGATGTGCGGTATACCACCGGAATAGCCGCGATTTACCTGCGGTAATGCCCATCGCTGCCTGCGGTTTTGCAGGAAGCGATGTCATTATGCCAGGAAGAGGAGCAGAGGAAACACACGTCGCACTCCCTGGACGCCGCACAGAAGCACTTCCGTGCGACCTCCAGGTGTCTGTGCAGTGTGTGTCCTGCTCCGGCCTCGCGGCTGCCTGCACTGCAGGGTGTCAGTGTCTGCCCGCAGTGTCAGCAGCCTGTCACGCTGCAGCGCAGGCAGACACTGACATCCTGCAGTGCTGGGAGCCGCGGGGATGACGATCGCTGCTGTCAGGAGGTGAGATCATTACCTGCTGTGACGATCTCCTGCCTCCTGACGTCAGCGCTGTCACTGCTGTCTATGCCTGTCTCGCGAGCGGCCCGAGACTGTCACTAGCGGTGACGTCACGGGCTCTCGCGATAAGTCAGTGACAGCGCTGACGTCAGCAGTACAGGAGATGATCACAGAAGGTAATGATCTCATCTATGCTCCTGATGGCAGCGCTCGTCATCCCCTGCAGTGACCTGAGCTGACCTATTGATGTTAGCTCAGGTCACTGCATTGCTCTCCCAGCCAATGGGGAACATTCTGTTCTTCATTGACTGGGACAGCGACTATGGTATGGATCGCCGTGCCCCCCCCCCTTATTGGATTACGCCGGACGTGGAATTGATTGTGCTCTTTTCAATAAATTGGTTAAAGAGGGAATGTTTTGGGGAGTGTTTTTTCAAATAAAACTTTTTTTGTTGTCTATTTTTTATTTCTTACTGACTGGGTTGGGGATGTCGGGTATCTGATAGACGCCTGACCTCACCAACCCCAGGGCTTGATGCCAGGTGACATTACACATCTGGCATCAACCCCATATATTACCCCGTTTGCCAACGCACCAGGGCGCGGGATGAGCTGGGGCAAAGCGCCAGGATTGGCACGTCTAATGGATGCGCCACTTCTGGGGCGGCTGCGGCCTGCTATTTTTAGGCTGGGGAGTGTCCAATAACAGTGGACCTCCCTAGTCTGAGAATATCAGACCCCAGCTGTCCGCTTTACCTTGGCTGGTGATCCAATATGGGGGGGACCCCACGTTTTTTGTTTTAAATTATTTATATAATTTAAAATAACAGCGTGGGGTGCCCACTGTTTTGGATTATCAGCCAAGGTGAAGCTGCCAGCGGTGGTCTGCAGGCTGCAGCCGTCTGCTTTACCCTAGCTGGCTACAAAAAATGGGGGGACCTCACGTCATTTTTTTTTAATTATTTATTTATTTTATGGCTAAATACAAGGCTAAGCACCCTTTAGGCTACTTTCACACATCCGGCTTGAGCTCTGCGGCTCAATCCGGCTGTGCAAGCTATGCAACGGATGCGGTGAAAACACCGCATCCTTTGCATAGGTTTTTCCTTTGCGGCCAGTCCGGTTTTTGCCGCTTGCGGCATGCTACTGAGCATGCGCAGTGGCAAAAACCGCATGCGGCGGCCGGATGCGGTTATTGCCGCATCGCGCCGCATCCGGCCGCCATAGGCATGTATTGAAAAATGTGCCGCATTGGCCGAATGCGGCGCGATGCGGTTTTTTTTGCCGCACGAAAAAACGTGCCAGGCAACGTTCCGTCCGGCCGCCGCATCGGCTACATCTGCCGCATGCGGCAAAAAACGGACGGAACGCAAGGCCATGCGGCACAATGCGGCACTAATTAAAGTCTATGCAGGAAAATCGCAACCGGCAGCAAAAAAAACCGGTTGCGATTTTCATGCAAAGTGCCGGATTGTGCCGCATAGCAAAAACCGGAGGTGTGAAAGTAGCCTAAGTGCCACATGAAAGTCACTAAAGGGTGCCAGCTTAGAAAATGCAGGGAGGTGGAACATTATATAGGTTTTTCTCATCTATCTATCTATCTATCTATCCCTCTATCTATCTATCTATCTATCTATCTATCTATCTATCTATCTATCTATCTATCTATCTATCTAATTATCTATCTATCTATCTATCCCTCTATCTATCTATCTATCTATCTATCCCTCTATCTATCTATCTATCTATCTATCCCTCTATCTATCTATCTATCTATCTAATTATCTATCTATCTATCTATCTATCTATCTATCTATCCCTCTATCTATCTATCTATCTATCTATCTATCCCTCTATCTATCTATCTATCTATCTATCCCTCTATCTATCTATCTATCTATCTATTCATCTATCTATCTATCCCTCTATCTATCTATCTATTCATCTATCTAATCTATCTATCTATCTATCTATCTATCTATCTATCTATCTATCTATTCATCTATCCATCTTTCCCTCTATCCATTATCTGTCTATCGATTATCTTTATTATTTATTGCAGGGACAAACCTGCGGCAAATTCGCGGCAAATCCGCGGCAAAAACGCATGCGGATTTGGTGCGGATTTTTTCCGCAGGTCCGGAAATCTTTCACTGGCAGAAGTTTCTCAAGAAATTTTCTTGAGAAACTTCACATTTCTAGTGCGCACATAGCCTTCCACCACATTTATCCTCCAGAGGATGGTAATGGGGAAACGAGCAGCTGGCGGTAACCAGTGATGAGCGGGCACTACCATGCTCAGGTGCTCAGTACTACCCGAGCATGGTAGTGCCCACTCATCACTAGTTACCAGTACTGAGCACCCGAGCATGGTAGTGCCCTCTCATCACTAGTTACCAGTACTGAGCACCCGAGCATGGTAGTGCCCGCTCATCACTAGTTACCAGTACTGAGCACCCGAGCATGGTAGTGCCCGCTCATCACTAGTTACCAGTACTGAGCACCTGAGCATGGTAGTGCCCGCTCATCACTAGTTACCAGTACTGAGCACCCGAGCATGGTAGTGCCCGCTCATCACTAGTTACCAGTACTGAGCACCCGAGCATGGTAGTGCCCGCTCATCACTAGTTACCAGTACTGAGCACCTGAGCATGGTAGTGCCCACTCATCACTAGTTATACGTACTGAGCACCCGAGCATGGTAGTGCCCACTCATCACTAGTTACCAGTACTGAGCACCCGAGCATGGTAGTGCCCGCTCATCACTAGTTACCAGTACTGAGCACCCGAGCATGGTAGTGCCCACTCATCACTAGTTACCAGTACTGAGCACCCGAGCATGGTAGTGCCCGCTCATCACTAGTTACCAGTACTGAGCACCTGAGCATGGTAGTGCCCACTCATCACTAGTTACCAGTACTGAGCACCTGAGCATGGTAGTGCCCGCTCATCACTAGTTACCAGTACTGAGCACCCGAGCATGGTAGTGCCCGCTCATCACTAGTTACCAGTACTGAGCACCTGAGCATGGTAGTGTCCGCTCATCACTAGTTACCAGTACTGAGCACCCGAGCCTGGTAGTGCCCACTCATCACTAGTTACCAGTACAGAGCACCCGAGCATGGTAGTGCCCGCTCATCACTAGTTACCAGTACTGAGCACCTGAGCATGGTAGTGCCCACTCATCACTAGTTACCAGTACTGAGCACCTGAGCATGGTAGTGCCCGCTCATCACTAGTTACCAGTACTGAGCACCCGAGCATGGTAGTGCCCGCTCATCACTAGTTACCAGTACTGAGCACCTGAGCATGGTAGTGCCCACTCATCACTAGTTACCAGTACTGAGCACCTGAGCATGGTAGTGCCCGCTCATCACTAGTTACCAGTACTGAGCACCCGAGCATGGTAGTGCCCGCTCATCACTAGTTACCAGTACTGAGCACCTGAGCATGGTAGTGCCCGCTCATCACTAGTTACCAGTACAGAACACCTGAGCATGGTAGTGCCCGCTCATCACTAGTTACCAGTACTGAGCACCTGAGCATGGTAGTGCCCGCTCATCACTAGTTACCAGTACTGAGCACCCGAGCATGGTAGTGCCCGCTCATCACTAGTTACCAGTACTGAGCACCTGAGCATGGTAGTGCCCGCTCATCACTAGTTACCAGTACAGAGCACCTGAGCATGGTAGTGCCCGCTCATCACTAGTTACCAGTACTGAGCACCTGAGCATGGTAGTGCCCGCTCATCACTAGCTACCAGTACTGAGCACCGGAGCATGGTAGTGCCCGCTCATCACTAGTTACCAGTACCGAGCACCCGAGCATGGTAGTGCCCGCTCATCACTAGTTACCAGTACTGAGCACCCGAGCATGGTAGTGCCCGCTCATCACTAGTTACCAGTACTGAGCACCCGAGCATGGTAGTGCCCGTCATCACTAGTTACCAGTACTGAGCACCCGAGCATGGTAGCGCCCGCTCATCACTAGTTACCAGTACTGAGCACCTGAGCATGGTAGTACCCGCTCATCACTAGTTACCAGTACTGAGCACCTGAGCATGGTAGTGCCCGCTCATCACTAGTTACCAGTACTGAGCACCTGAGCATGGTAGTGCCCGCTCATCACTAGTTACCAGTACTGAGCACCCGAGCATGGTAGTGCTCGCTCATCACTAGTTACCAGTACTGAACACCCGAGCATGGTAGTGCCCGCTCATCACTAGTTACCAGTACTGAGCACCCGAGCATGGTAGTGCCCGCTCATCACTAGCTACCAGTACTGAGCACCCGAGCATGGTAGTGCTCACTCATTACTAGTTACCAGTACTGAGCACCCGAGCATGGTAGTGCCCGCTCATCACTAGTTACCAGTACTGAGCACCTGAGCATGGTAGTGCCCGCTCATCACTAGATACCAGTACTGAGCACCCGAGCATGGTAGTGCCCGCTCATCACTAGTTACCAGTACTGAGCACCCGAGCATGGTAGTGCCCACTCATCACTAGTTACCAGTACTGAGCACCCGAGCATGGTAGTGTACGCTCATCACTAGTTACCAGTACAGAACACCCGAGCATGGTAGTGCCCGCTTGTGACGGGGGTGTACAACAGAGCAAAGGATGGACGAGGCCGAGGGACGATCCAACAGGTTTATTCACAAGAACACTGGAACAGCACACGACAAGTCCAAATAAAACAGATTCGGGGCACCTCCCGATAATCCAAAGTGCCAGATCACAACGTAATAGTCCTTTTCAGAGTCCCAGAAATCCCACACAATCCCACGGGCCGCCACACAGGCCTAGCTCCGTCCGTGTCCACAGCCACACAGGCTGGAGCTCCTGCTCCCTTCAAGTTTCAGCTCACTCTGACTGAATCTCCCAGGTAAGCAGAGTTTACACTAGTTGGACTCTAGGCCCACCTCCCCCTACTCCCAGGGATGGAAGTGCCTCAAGAGGATATAACCTTGCATTTTAGGGGGTGATTACCTACAACAATAGAAATGTACACAGAAGTAGTTCAAATAAGACAATGAACCCAGCTTGAAATAGGAATCTGTACAGCAAGATACACCTCCCCCATAGCCCACCATCACAACCTGTCCCCCCTTTTTAATAAGTGAGTATGCCACGAGGTCTACACAGACCTCTGGCCATCTCACTTACGTCCATGTTGCTCAGCTGTGAATAGTCTATGGTTCTTCTTGCTGGGACAGTACATCAGCATTCTGGTGTTGGCTTCCACACTTGTATTGGATGGAAAAGGTGTAGGTAATCCCCTGTAGAGCGATAGGGTTGGAAGGACAAGGTTCCTTTTGTGTATTCCCTCACTCAAACTCTGCTTTCTGCACCCACAAATCGGCATTGTATATCTCCCACATCATTGCCTAGGAGTATGTCTGCAGGAAGGCCGCTCATCACACCGATTATGTATTGTTTTGCCCCAAAGCCATAATCCAGGGTCACACTCGCTCTTGGAATATATCTCTGAGTACCTCCAGCCAATTCAATGGCAATTCCTGGTCCCTGTTGAATTGCTTCTGGTTGAATTACTCGGGGATCTGCGATGGTGAGAAAAGCCCCAGTGTCACGAAAGCCAACAACTTTTTGGCCATCCAGCACGACCTCCTGTAGATGTTTATGCCGAAGATCATAAGAACGCGTGGCTGTGGCTCGCACTCCATAGACTCCTGGTAGGGAAGTCAACATATCAGAGTCACTTGGCAAATCATCAGGGCCAGAATCCAGCTCTTCTCCTGCTGAAGGTGTCTGTAGATAATGGACAGGCAAAGGTGGTCTGCAGCTGTTCTGCCTCTGAACACCTGGACAGGGAGCTTGCAGATGACCAGGCTGCCCACATTGATAACATCTGCGCTGCATCTCACTCCTTCCAGTTTGCCTTCTGGAGAAGTAGGTAGGAGACCTTGGTGACTGATAGGGAGGTGCAGGTGCTGGAGGTGGTTGTCGATTTGGTGGATGACTCCACTGGATAGATGGGCATGTGGCCTGCAAATGCCCGGGATGCCTACAAACATAACATCTTCGCTCTTCTACTTTCTCTCCTCGTCGCATTCCAGAAAGTGCAGTAGAAGCAACTGGAGGCACATTAACACGGGTATCAACATGTGGTGGCTTAGAGGAACGGGGAACAATGGGGACAGAATAACTGGGGGCATCCGGTGTTGTGGAGCTGTTGGGCGTCTCTCCATCCTCCAACAGAACCCTCCACTGAGGCTTGATGGTGAGCACCTCATCAGCGAGAGCAGCAGCTTCCTCCACTGTCGCTGGTTTTCTCTCACGCACCCATTCCCGGATCTCAGCGGGGCACTGGGCAAAGAATTGTTCTTTTAGGATGACCTGCAGGAAGGTCCCCCAAGATAAGGCCTCCTCTGCCTCCAGCCAGCGATTACATATTTGTTTGAGTCTATGAGCATATATCTTAAAAGACACTTCCCCATCACAGGCTAAAGCACGGAACTGAGTCCTGTAAGTGTCTGGGGTCACAGCATAATGTTCTAGAATAGTCTGTTTAATCTCCGCATACTCACAGTTCCACCGAGGGTCCATAGCTCTATAGGCTTCAGCAGCTCCCCCCTCTAGGAGCCCAACCAGATGCCGGACACGCTCCCTGTCCGGGACTTCCATTAATCGACACTGATGCTCAAAGTCCTGGAAGAAGCCCTCAATGTCGCCTGCAGCCTCATTAAACGGCTTAAAGTCTTTGCGGGACACCCTGGGAAGTTCCCTCATGATGGGTGCTGGGGTTACAGTCTGTCTGGAACCTCTTGCGGCTTCCACAGCGAGCTCCTTATCCAGCAGTGCCATCTCCTCCATCCTGCGCTCCTTCTCTTTAGCTCCACGCATGGCCTCCCTCTTATCTTCTATGGTGGCCTCATCTCCAAGCAGTGCCATCTCCTCCTTGTACCACACAACCCATTGACTTTTTTGGGTATTCACCTCCGGCTGCCGTCTTTCTTCCGTTTGCTGTGAGGATCCTTCCTCCACGTCATTTTGCGAACAGACTCCTTCTAGCGCCTCAATCAGCTGCTCCTTGGAGAGTCCTTTGAAACGAACTCCTACTTCACGGGCCTTTGATTGCAGGCTCCCCAAAGTCCAGGTCTTGTACTCTGCAGTGCTGGTTCCTGATGTTGAGCCATTGTCCTCCATTCCTTCTGCTCTGATCCCAGCGCTGCCAACCAGTTTGTGACGGGGGTGTACAACAGAGCAAAGGATGGACGAGGCCGAGGGACGATCCAACAGGTTTATTCACAAGAACACTGGAACAGCACACGACAAGTCCAAATAAAACAGATTCGGGGCACCTCCCGATAATCCAAAGTGCCAGATCACAACGTAATAGTCCTTTTCAGAGTCCCAGAAATCCCACACAATCCACTGGACGCCACACAGGCCTAGCTCCGTCCGTGTCCACAGCCACCCAGGCTGGGGCTCCTGCTCTCTTCAAGTTTCAGCTCACTCTGACTGAATCTCCCAGGTAAGCAGAGTTTACACTAGTTGGACTCTAGGCCCACCTCCCCCTACTCCCAGGGATGGAAGTGCCTCAAGAGGATATAACTTTGCATTTTAGGGGGTGATTACCTACAACAATAGAAATGTACACAGAAGTAGTTCAAATAAGACAATGAACCCAGCTTGAAATAGGAATCTGTACAGCAAGATACACCTCCCCCATAGCCCACCATCACACCGCTCATCACTAGTTACCAGTACTGAGCACCCGAGCATGGTAGTGCTCGCTTATCACTAGTTACCAGTACTGAGCACCTGAGCATGGTAGTGCCCGCTCATCACTAGTTACCAGTACTGAGCACCTGAGCATGGTAGTGCCCGCTCATCACTAGTTACCAGTACTGAGCACCCGAGCATGGTAGTGCCCGCTCATCACTAGTTACCAGTACTGAGCACCCGAGCATGGTAGTGCCCGCTTATCACTAGTTACCAGTACAGAGCACCCGAGCATGGTAGTGTCCGCTCATCACTAGTTACCAGTACTGAGCACCCGAGCATGGTAGTGTCCGCTCATCACTAGTTACCAGTACTGAGCACCCGAGCATGGTAGTGCCCGCTTATCACTAGTTACCAGTACAGAGCACCCGAGCATGGTAGTGTCCGCTCATCACTAGTTACCAGTACTGAGCACCTGAGCATGGTAGTGCCCGCTCATCACTAGTTACCAGTACTGAGCACCCGAGCATGGTAGTGCCCGCTCATCACTAGTTACCAGTACTGAGCACCCGAGCATGGTAGTGCCCGCTCACCATTAGTTACCAGTACTGAGCACCCGAGCATGGTAGTGCCCGCTCATCACTAGTTACCAGTACTGAGCACCCGAGCATGGTAGTGCCCGCTCATCACTAGTTACCAGTACTAAGCACCGGAGCATGGTAGTGCCGGTCATCACTAGTTACCAGTACTGAGCACCTGACCATGGTAGTGCCCGCTCATCACTAGTTACCAGTACTGAGCATTGGAGCATAGTAGTTTATATTTCACATGTACGGACCGGACATGAGGTGGATGAAATATCTGGAAGATTCTCATTGTGAAAGTTATTTCTCAGCCGTCATGACATAAGACGTGTGGTGTGAGGAGGGGCCGTGCTCCTGGCATTGAGCGGCCGTGCTCCTGGCATTGAGCGGCCGTGCTCCTGGCATTGAGCGGCGGCTCCGGCGAGCAGATAATGTGATGTTGCGGCTCCGGCAGCCGGGACTTCTGTGAAGCTTCACTTAGAAATAGAATAACTTATTAACTTAAGCTGTAGAAGCCGATGTCTTGTGTCTGCGGAGACGTCTCAGAAGATGATTACTGCCAGGCTGCAGCATAATGCCCCCGGCCTCCGAGAAATTGCCTCCAAATCCCGAGAGGAATCACAGAGGGAGACATCCCGGCTCCGGAGCTGACACCGTACCTGCGGGCGAGGGTCAGACTGGGGGCTTCCATCTTACTGAGAAGACTAGATTAGTAATTATTCATATTTTCTAATTATTTTATTTTATTCAAATGTCTCTTCACCTGTTCTTCACATTAAAGCGAAAGATCAATCTCAGCCGTCCATGGCCGAAACCGAAATATCTCCGTCCAGTAGAAGACTGGAGGCCCAGGATGGAGGCCGAGACTGGAGGGACCAAGACTGGCGACCCAGGATGGAGGCCGAGACTGGAGGGACCAAGACTGGCGGTCCAGGATGGAGGCTGAGACTGGGGGTCCGAGACTGGGGGGACAGAGACTGGTGGCCCAGGATGGAGGCCGAGACTGGAGGGACAGAGATTGGTGGCCCAGGATGGAGGCCGAGACTGGAGGGACAGAGATTGGTGGCCCAGGATGGAGGCCGAGACTGGCGGCCCAGGATAGAGGCCTAGGATGGAGGCCAAGACTGGAGGGACAGAGACTGGCGGCCCAGGATGGAGGCCTAGGATAGGGGTTGAAACTGGAAGCAGAGACTGGAGGCCGAGCTGCGCTGTGTCTGTAACCTATGTGGGTGTATAGGAGAGTAGTGGATACAGCGTCGTCCATCTTCACCGGTCCCGAATGTTCCTGGGCCTCCAGTGTCGTGTCTTGGACAGAGGTCAGGTGGGAATAACCATTTATTGTCCTGTCGGATGTAAAGCCTGCTGAGCAGTGTGGAGGCCGATGTCCCCGAGCTCGGTGCTGTGGGATCTTTGGCGCACAATGCACACACTGCTTCATGCTAGATTATTTTTTGAACAAGGGGTTCAGTATAATCCGCTTTGTCGCTCCTGTCTCGGCGTCTATCTTTTACCTGGGCAGAAGCATGATCTGGTATTTTTGGGTCATGGGGCCTCCAACATAGATGTGACTGACGCTCTACAAAGGATACTTCTTCATTCCTTCCTTTTAACTTTAAATAGAATCTTGTTTTTGCTATTGTAATCTGAGAGCAGCATGATGTCAGAGCAGAGACCCTGATTCCAGCGAGTAACTTACGCAGCTTTTTTCTTTCGAACATTTGGATGTTTTCAGCAGAAAAATCTGCTTCAAATACTGAAAATGTGCACATACTCTATTAGGAAATGCGGCTGCAGGGAAAAAATGAAGTTCTGTTCTCTCTGCAGCTGCTGACACCACTTGTTGGGGCAGTAGATGTTCAGCACAGCACATGCCGCAGAGCTGGATGTCAGTGAAGGAGTGGGGGGGCTATGACACTGCACTGACTTCTGAAAGCCCCTCACTGCACACTTGACTACAAGCCAGAGCTTCATTTTCTCCCTGCAGCCGCACTTTGAATCAGAGGCTGCAAAGCTTTGCAACATTATTTATCACCCGATTACTACTATGGGTGCAGATAGTGGTTTTTATGCTGTCGGGTTCTCTTTAGGGGGTATCTGTCTCCAGGTTTTTGCTCCCCTTTCACAGACCAGCATGATGTAGAGACAGAGACCCTGATTCCAGCGATGTCACTTACTGGGCTGCTTGCTGCAGTTTTGATAAAGCATAGAAGTGAATGTCATCTGCAGCCGCCCCTGCTGGTCCGCACCGGTCTCCTCTGCTGGTCCGCGCCGGCCTCCTCTGCTGGTCCGCGCCGGCCTCCTCTGCTGGTCCGCGCCGGCCTCCTCTGCTGGTCCGTGCCGGCCTCCTCTGCTTGTCCGCGCCGGCCTCCTCTGCTGGTCCGCGCCGGCCTCCTCTGCTGGTCCACGCCGGCCTCCTCTGCTGGTCCACGCCGGCCTCCTCTGCTGGTCCGCGACGGCCTCCTCTGCTGGTCCGCGCCGGCCTCCTTTGCTGGTCCGCGCCGGCCTCCTCTGCTGGTGCAGGGGAGACGCTCTGTACATTATGTGACATCACGCTTGTAGAATACACACTCCATGTTTTTTACGACTGCTCCATTAACTCCAGTTATGGAGAAATTCAATTAAGTGCAGGTCAGTGACACTATAAATGTGACTAATATTGCATATATTTACACGCCGCGCATGCAATATTCATGTGATTAATGGGCTGGCGGCTGTACGCCGCTCTCTTCACACGCGGTTTACACTTTGTATCTGTGATGTTACAATGTATTCTTATAATAATCAGGAGGTCACGTGATAAGGAGGCTGCAGGAGATCGCGCCGTGTGCTGCGGATTGGGGAGTCCGGGGGAGTTTAGCAGTGTAAGTTCATTAGACGTCCGTCATCCTCATTAATAAATATTTATTTACCGCGCAGCACCTAATTGTCCATGTGGTGGCCGAGTGATACCAGTGGGGGTCGCCAGTAGGGGCACATCTAGGCACTCACGGTCCTTTGATGGCTAAGTGATACCA
Source organism: Anomaloglossus baeobatrachus (assembly GCF_048569485.1). NCBI lineage: Eukaryota > Metazoa > Chordata > Amphibia > Anura > Aromobatidae > Anomaloglossus > Anomaloglossus baeobatrachus. The sequence continues at coordinate 4,728,632 of NC_134360.1, read as the reverse complement.
GCGGGGGCACTTCTAGGCACACGTGGTCCGGTGTCACGGCCGAGTTATACCAGCGGGGCATTCTAGGCGCACTCGGTCCTGGGGCAGCAGAGTGATTCTAGTTGAGGCACTTCTAGGCGCTCGTGGTCCTGTGATGGCCGAGTGATTCTAGCGGCGGCACTTCTAGGCACTCGTGGTCCTGTGATGGCTGAGTGATTCTAGTGGTGGTGTGACGCCCTGGGCAAGCCAGGGGTCACAGGTCATCACACCACCACACCCTACACCACAGTTAGGAACACCAAAGCTAACCCAAAATCCTTGTTGCCTTCCTCCTGAGGCTGATGTTCACACCAGGGGGTGGGCCAGGTGGTTGGCTCCGCCCACCGAGGAGTTCACAGCCCTGGAGGCGGGAGAACCAGACAGATAGAGTTTGGAGGAGGAAGTGGAAGGAGTGGAGGATTAGCCCAGGCAGGGCTCGAGTAAAGTTCAGTTTAGGAAGTGAAGGAAGTAAAGTGGTAAAGGAGGACAGTAAGAGTGGTTACAGGAAAGAAAGAGAGTGGAAAGCCTGAAGTTGGTCCAGCTGTGTGCAGGACAGAGTCAGCAAGGTCAGCAACGGCGGTGATTGTCCGGAGGGGTGACCGTTTGGAAGTTCCTGGAAGGACCGCGGACGGGTAGTGGCCCGGCGGTCTGGAGCAGTGTACAAAGGACAGTCAGCACCAGGGCAGGGGCCTCTCGGACCCCGGCAAGGCTAGGAGTCGCCATAATTTGCCAAATCCGTCAGTGAAGGGGACGTCGATCACCCAACAACCAAGTCCCGATTGAAGGCAACAGCCCAACCATTACAGTAGAGACACCGCCACCGCCAGGGCACCAGTTTCTAAGGGCCAGCGCCTGCGGGCAAAGAGTAGAGCTCCTCCGGTCCAGCTTAAAGCCGGGGAGCGGGTTACCGGTGGGAACCCATCGAGACCATCAACAATATAGGTGCAGGACAAAGGGACATCACCGTCACCTACTGGGGAAAGCAGGTGCAGCCGTCCGTGGGAACCGTCTTTCCAGCCGTGTGGTTTACCGAGAACTGTGTCATCGTCTCAGGCTGAGTGAGTACCACAGTGCCGCAAGTCCCAGCGCTGCCCCCGCGTCCCTGCGCCCACCAAGCCCTGCATCTTCCCACCACATCACTGGGCCCCGGGATCACCAACCCCTACCCACGGAGGGGCAACACAACAACTTGCTGCTTCACACCATCACTCCCGGGATCCCTACACCGAGCAGCGGTGGTGCTAACAAATCACCACAACCGTGGGTGGCGTCACGGACAATAGACTTTATTCCAACACCCAATCCCCTTTCACTCACGGGCGAGGAGCGCCGCTCGAGAACCCCCGGGATCCGGCCCACCGCTCGAGCCACCACTGAGCAGCAGCAGCCGGACCCGAGCAGAGGGGTGAGCGCAGTGCTGACACCCTCCTCCCCGCCCGCAACAGCGGCACTTCTAGGCACTCGTGGTCCTGTGATGGCCGAGTGATTTGTAGTAGGGGCACTTCTAGGCGCTCACAGTCCTGTGACGGCTGAGTGATCCTAGTAGGGGTACTTCCAGGCACTCATGGTCCTGTGATGGCCGAGTGATCCTAGTTGGGGCACGTCTAGGCGCTCGTGGTCCTGGATGGCCGAGTGATCCTAGTAGGGGTACTGCTAGGCACTCGTGGTCCTGTGATGGCCGAGTGATCCTAGTAGGGGCACTTCTAGGCACTCGTGGTCCTGTGATGGCCGAGTGATCCTAGTAGGGGCACTTCTAGGCACTCATGGTCCTGTGATGGCCGAGTGATCCTAGTTGGCACTTCTAGGCACTCGTGGTCCTGGATGGCCGAGTGATCCTAGTAGGGGCACTGCTAGGCACTCGTGGTCCTGTGATGGCCGAGTGATCCTAGTAGGGGCACTTCTAAGCACTCATGGTCCTGTGATGGCCGAGTGATCCTAGTTGGCACTTCTAGGCGCTCGTGGTCCTGGATGGCCGAGTGATCCTAGTAGGGGTACTGCTAGGCGCTCGTTGTCCTGTGACGGCCGAGTGATTCTAGTAGGGGCACTTCTAGGCGCTCGTGGTCCTTTGGCGGCAGAGTTGGGTTGTTCTGTGGGTTGTCACATTGTCACGGCGCTTCCTTCAGGACAGGTCCTCGTGGATGTTGGGTTGTACACGTTTCGCTTTCTGCCAGCAGTCGCCCTGTAAACCTCGGCCTACAATCTGCTGACATTTAATTGAAATTGCGAGCTTGTTTCCTCTGATGACTTTCATCTCCGCTCCGTCTCCTTTTACCGGACACTTGTCACCTTCAGCAGCACAATGCACCGCAGCACCAGACTGGAATAGTCACGGATTGGGTCTAGAAACATGACAAAAAGTTTTTGCTGCTTTTCCTAAATCCTCAGTCCTCAGGGCTTAGAGGTTCTGGATAAAAGTTTGCAGTTGCTCTGTGATTGCAGACCCATGAATTCTCACAGCGCACACTGCACACTGTCAGGATCCTCCAGTACCTGCGGTGAGAGCAAAAGGGCAGATAACCACATGTAACCAGTTTGCATACTTCCAGCCCACTTACAACTTGATGAGTATGACCTCACTCAGTGCAAGGGAATTGTCACCCACTATTGCCGCAAGCACTGGAGAATCCTGACAGTGTACAGGGCGCTTGCTCTGAGGATTCAAGTCTGCAGTTACATATTGATCAAAAACTTTCATCCCAAACCTGGACAAGCCCTTTAATCCTACAAAGCATCTCTAGGATGAGGTTGGTCAGAACACGTCTAATTTACACAGCATCGGTCGCCAACACCCGGAGCAAGGCGAGCACATGGCGTTTTCTAAGCTTCCACCTGTCCACGTCTGGTCCTCATACCCCCGAGGAGCAGGAGTCCTAGGAATTTACTGATGTAATCGTATCGCCCTCCAGTGTTTCCACTGAAATCCAACAGAAAAATAAATGTTACACATTGTTCTATTTACTCTTTAGTTTTTGTTACTGCTTTTAAGTAACGATCTTATTAGCCTCGTTTTACCTCGAGCCCCGACCCGCACTATAGCCTCAACCCCGGGGCCGACAAAGGGTAAAGTGTCCCCGACCCGCACTATAGCCTCAACCCCGGGGCCGACAAAGGGTAAAGTGTCCCCGACCCGCACTATAGCCTCAACCCCGGGGCCGACAAAGGGTAAAGTGTCCCCGACCCGCACTATAGCCTCAACCCCGGGGCCGACAAAGGGTAAAGTGTCACCGACCCGCACTATAGCCTCAACCCCAGGGCTGACAAAGGGTATAGTGTCCCCGACCCGCACTATAGCCTCAAGCCCGGGGCCGACAAAGGGTAAAGTGTCCCCGACCCGCACTATAGCCTCAAGCCCGGGGCCGACAAAGGGTAAAGTGTCCCCGACCCGCACTATAGCCTCAACCCCGGGGCCGACAAAGGGTAAAGTGTCCCCGACCCGCACTATAGCCTCAACCCCGGGGCCGACAAAGGGTAAAGTGTCCCCGACCCGCACTATAGCCTCAACCCCGGGGCCGACAATGGGTAAAGTGTCCCCGACCCGCACTATAGCCTCAACACCGGGGCTGACAAAGGGTAAAGTGCTATTTATTATAGTGTTTCTGGGTTTGTTTTTTGTACACAGGACATTTTTTAAATTTCATACAGCTCATCCAGCAGATCTGTCTCCCACAGAATTACACGTGATAAGCCGAGTGCTGCGGGGGCCGAGTGCTGCGGGGGCCGAGTGCTGCACAGCAGCCGAGCATGGTAGTGCCCGCTCATCACTAGTTACCAGTACCGAGCATGGTAGTGCCCACTCATCACTAGTTACCAGTACTGAGCACCCGAGCATGGTAGTGCCCGCTCATCACTAGTTACCAGTACTGAGCACCCGAGCATGGTAGTGTCCACTCATCACTAGTTACCAGTACTGAGCACCCGAGCATGGTAGTGCCCGCTCATCACTAGTTACCAGTACTGAGCACCCGAGCATGGTAGTGTCCGCTCATCACTAGTTGCCAGTACTGAGCACCCGAGCATGGTAGTGCCCGCTCATCACTAGTTACCAGTACTGAGCACCCGAGCATGGTAGTGCCCGCTCATCACTAGTTACCAGTACTGAGCACCCGAGCATGGTAGTGCCCGCTCATCACTAGTTACCAGTACTGAGCACCCGAGCATGGTAGTGCCCGCTCATCACTAGTTACCAGTACTGAGCACCCGAGCATGGTAGTGCCCGCTCATCACTAGTTACCAGTACTGAACACCCAAGCATAGTAGTGCCCGCTCATCACTAGTTACGAGTACCGAACACCTGAGCATGGTAGTGCCCGCTCATCACTAGTTACCAGTTCTGAGCACCTGAGCATGGTACTGCCTGCTCATCACTAGTTACCAGTACAGAGCACCTGAGCATGGTAGTGTCCGCTCATCACTAGTTACCAGTACTGAGCACCCGAGCATGGTAGTGCCCGCTCATCACTAGTTACCAGTACAGAGCACCTGAGCATGGTAGTGCCCGCTCATCACTAGTTACCAGTACTGACCACCCGAGCATGGTAGTGCCCGCTCATCACTAGCTACCAGTACTGAGCACCCGAGCATGGTAGTACCCGCTCATCACTAGTTACTAGTACTGAGCACCCGAGCATGGTAGTGCCCGCTCATCACTAGTGAAAGGACTCCAGAAGTTTTAATCCGGGTGCATATGTTTGTGAAACTAAGGCTTCTGAAAGCACAAGTATATTCTTTCTCTATGTCTCCTATTAAGGGATGATATCCGCTATTATGTCTCCAGCCTTTGTGATTGGATTGTGCCTATAAGGAGTGAAGAACAGATTGATCCAAACCATAAAAGAGTTATTTAATCATGAATGTATACATTGCGTCTCAGTGTTGGAGGAAGGAACGCAGCGTCCCAAAGGCTATGAAAAACCCTCTCATGGCTCAGAGGACGCTTTCAGGGAGAAGTCCCAGGGGTAAAACATCTAAAGCGGTCCAGCAGACACTTTAAGGAGAAGGCCATACCAAGGAGCGGACAATACCAAGAAGGAGATACCAAGGAGCGGACAATACCAAGAAGGAGATACCAAGGAGTGGACAATACCAAGAAGGAGATACCAAGGAGCGGACAGTACCAAGAAGGAGATACCAAGGAGCGGACAATACCAAGAAGGAGATACCAAGGAGCGGACAATAACAAGAAGGAGATACCAAGGAGCGGACAATACCAAGAAGGAGATACCAAGGAGCGGACAGTACCAAGAAGGAGATACCAAGGAGCGGACAATACCAAGAAGGAGATACCAAGGAGCGGACAGTACCAAGAAGGAGATAGATACCAAGGAGCGGACAATACCAAGAAGGAGATACCAAGGAGAGGGCAATCCCAAGAAGGAGATACCAAGGAGCGGACAATACCAAGAAGGAGATACCAAGGAGCGGACAATACCAAGAAGGAGATACCAAGGAGCGAACAATACCAAGAAGGAGATACCAAGGAGCGGACAGTACCAAGAAGGAGATACCAAGGAGGAGATACCAAGGAGGGGACAGTACCAAGAAGGAGATACCAAGGAGCGGACAGTACCAAGAAGGAGATACCAAGGAGCGGACAATACCAAGAAGGAGATACCAAGGAGCGGACAATACCAAGAAGGAGATACCAAGGAGAGGGCAATACCAAGAAGGAGATACCAAGGAGAGGGCAATACCAAGAAGGAGATACCAAGGAGCGGACAATACCAAGAAGGAGATACCAAGGAGCGGACAATACCAAGAAGGAGATACCAAGGAGGGGGCAAATCTAGGAGGGGCTGTGCCATGAAGGGCATATGAAGGAGACATATGACGTTGAGATGCCAGGAGACACTAGCGGTAGAGACCTGGTGTTTTTGGGGGGCTCTGTGCGTTGCATATTAGTTATATAATATTTATGTAAATGATATAAATCTATAATTCTTTTGATGTGACCTGATCACCTCTGTCCTTCTCCTCTTGGAGACACGTTCACACTTCAGTGACGCTGTACTTGTCTTCTCGCGCGGTTGCGTGGGGTTTTGGCTTTATTTATGCCGTCTTCCTGACCTCATTGAGTAATGTTTTTGCTGTGAGGTGACCGCAGACATGATGTGAACATTCATACCCTCCGCACCGGCCCTCGTGGGGGTGATCGCGCTCTCCATTCAGCGCTAATTAACCGGTGATCTCCAGATGTGAGCGCTACCGAGACAAGACTCCCCATGGGAACAGAGACGTCTTCTCTATATAAGCCATCAGAGATGCTGCGGCGGCGAGCTCTGTGCTGGGAGATCAGGGGTTGCTTTCAACTTCTTTAATATGTAAAATTGTAAAGTGTTTGCAAAAAGAAGTGACTTTGCAATTTAATTGCTGTTTAAGTTCTCCATTCTTAAGAATAGTCTGCTGCCGTGTAAGATAGAGCTTGTAAGCGCTGCTCTGAAGCTTGGCCGGAGCACTTCGGAGTCCCCGCTCTTCTTTGGTGCTCCCGTTCGCCTGGTTCACACTGTGTTATGGTCTTGCGATTGCGCCTGAATTGCACCTGTCCTGTTGTATATGGCTGCCCATCTACTCCAGCCATACTTCATTTTTATGAAGATGTAATAAATGTCTGCACTTTTCATGAGGACTGAACAGAGAGATCCTATCATATGAAATGATGTAGAAATGTTGTGATGTATGTGTACACAGACCCTTACACTGTGCCTGAGAGCAACCTTCCCACCGTCACACATGGTGGAGGCAGTGTGGCGCCCTTGACAAGCCAGGTCGTCACAGAACTACACCAACACACCCCACACCCCGGTTAGGCACACCGAAGTCAAACACAAAATCCTTGTTGCCTCCCTCCAGGGGCTGATGTCCACACCAGGGGGTGGGCCAGGCGGTTGGTCCCGCCCACCGAGGAGTTCACAGTCCTGGAGGCGGGAAAAGCAGAGCAGTTGGAGATCAGTTTTGTAGAGTGAAGTGGAGAGGAGACTGACCGTGTCTGGGTGTGTGGCCCGGATGGAACAGCAAGGTTGGCAGACGGTGGTGACCATCTGCAGGAGAAGCCGGTTGGAGCGAATCGTAAGGACCGTGGACGGGCGGTGGCCCGACGGTACTGGACCGGTGAGCAAAGAGAAGCCAGCACCATCCGGCAGGGCTTACGGACCCCGCCCAGGCTAGGAGTCGCCGTAAAACTGGTCAAATCTGTTAGCGAAGGGAACCTCCAGGGTTTCCCAGCAGTCAAGACCCGATTGAAGGCAACCGCTCACACCGTAGAGGGAAACACAGTCACCGCCAAGGCTACAGTTCCCAGGGCCAGAGCCTGCGGGCAAAAGGGGCTCCTTCGGCACCCATCCAAGCTGGGGAGCGGGCTACCAGTGGGAACCCATTGGAACCGTACACACTACACAGGTGCAGGGAAAGGCAGTCACCATCAACCTGCCGGGAGGAGAAACACCGCAGCCGCCTGTGGGACCCGTCCATCCAGCCGTTTGTTTGACCAGAGACTCTGTGTGAATTACTGGCTGAGTGAGTACCACCGTGTCGTGCGGCACAGCGCTGACCCCGCGACCCTGCACCTCTCCAGGCCCCGTAACCCGCCTGCCATCCATCCCTACCCCTTCACCGGGCCCCGGGACAACCAACCCCCTACCCACGGAGGGGAGAACCAACATCCAAGCTGCTCCCTGTCACCGCTCCCGGGATCCCCGTCCAGAGCAGCGGTGGTGTCCCAACTTCACCACAACCGTGGGTGGCGTCACAGACAATATCCCTAAACCCAAACCACCCCCTTTCACTCACGGGCGAGGAGCGCTGCTCGAGTCCCCGGGATCCGGCCCACCGCTCGAGCCAAAACCGAGCAGCGGCAGCAGCAGCCGGACCCGAGCAGTGGGAGAGCGCAGCGTCCCCTCCTCCGCCCGCGACAGCAGCATCCTGCTGTGGTGAGGCTTTTCTTCATCAGGGGCAGGGGCTGGTCAGAGGTGATGGGAGGATGGGTGAAGCTAAATACAGGACAATCCTGGAGGAAAACCTGTTAGAGTCTGCACAAGACGTGAGACCAGAGCGTAGGTTCACTCTCCAGCAGGACAACGACCCTCAACATCCTGCAGAGCCACAATGGGGGGTTCAGATCAGAGGATATTCCTGTGTGTGAGCGGCCGAGCCTCAGTCCAGACCCAATCCACCGAGGTCAGACGTCTCCATCCTCTCACTGAGCGAGAGAACAAGAGGAAAATGTCACCTCTAGATGAGCCCAACTGGAGAGACCCCAAAAGACAAAGAAAGGTGGTCCTACAAATACTGACTCCGGGGGCTGAATACTAATGCAAGACAGAGAAAAATTGTCCTACAGAGTGCTGACTTCGGGGGCTGAGTACTAATGCAAGACAGAGAAAGGGGGTCCTACAAAGTACTGACTCTGGGGGGCTGAATACTAATGCAACACAAAGGAAGGTGGTCCTACAAACTGACTTGGTGTAACGTGAAAAAATATGAATGTTTATGGGGTATGAATACTTTTTCAAGACACTGTTTCACATTTTTGTTCTTGACCCTTCTGCTTGTTGGATAATAAATCTCTGAAGGATAGACTGATTGCCCCCCGGGCGCGGACCACTGGTACAGGTCTGCCATACAGATAACCGGCGGTAATTGTCGTTGGTGATGATCCCCGGTGAGATGTGTGATGTCTGAGGAGGATCTGCAGCCACACGGGCAGTATATCAGAGCAGATGGCAAGACAGCGAGGAGGACCTCTGACCTCAGCCCCCGGATCTGTCCTTTGTTACTTCTCGTCTGGGCACGCAGGGTTTTATTTAGGGTATTGTACCAAAGGGGGGCTGAATACTAATGCACATCACAATTTTCATCTTTAGTCTTTTAAGATCTTTAGTAAAGCAAGATCCTTTCCTTCCCACGTCACAGATACTTGCGCTCAGTGTCACAGAAAATCCCAATAAAATACAGTTAAGTTTTTGGATTTAACATGAAAAATTGTGGAAAGGTTCACGGGGTATGAATACTTTTTAAAGGCAGGTGTTTTGCCCAAAGTGAAAATTGCAATATTTTAGGATTTATTTTTTTATTAAAATCCTGATTAAAAAAACCCTCCATATTTGGCTTTATCCGATACATGGATCCTAATTCACTAAATATCAGCATCCTCCAGCCGGGGTGTGGGGCGCCCGCTGCGGCCACGTTCTTCCTCTGTGCCGGGGACGCTCAGCACCATGGACAGCTCTGTGCCGGGGACGCTCAGCACCATGTTCTACCTCTGTGCCGGGGATGCTCAGCACCATGGACAGGTCTGTGCCAGGGACGCTCAGCACCATGGACAGCTCTGTGTCGGGGACGCTCAGCACCATGGACAGCTCTGTGCCGGGGACGCTCAGCATCATGGACAGCTCTGTGCCGGGGACGCTCAGCATCATGGACAGCTCTGTGCCGGGGACGCTCAGCATCATGGACAGCTCTGTGCCGGGGACGCTCAGCATCATGGACAGCTCTGTGCCGGGGACGCTCAGCACCATGGACAGCTCTGTGCCGGGGACGCTCAGCACCATGGACAGCTCTGTGCCGGGGACGCTCAGCACCATGGACAGCTCTATGCCGGGGACGCTCAGCATCATGGACAGCTCTGTGCCGGGGACGCTCAGCACCATGGACAGCTCTGTGTCGGGGACGCTCAGCACCATGGACAGCTCTGTGCCGGGGACGCTCAGCATCATGGACAGCTCTGTGCCGGGGACGCTCAGCACCATGGACAGCTCTGTGCCGGGGACGCTCAGCACCATGGACAGCTCTGTGCCGGGGATGCTCAGCACCATGGACAGCTCTGTGCCGGAGACGCTCAGCACCATGGACAGCTCTGTGCCGGAGACGCTCAGCACCATGGACAGCTCTGTGCCGGGGACGCTCAGCACCATAGACAGCTCTGTGCCGGGGACGCTCAGCATCATGGACAGCTCTGTGCCGGGGACGCTCAGCATCATGGACAGCTCTGTGCCGGGGACGCTCAGCACCATGGACAGCTCTGTGCCGGGGACGCTCAGCATCATGGACAGCTCTGTGCCGGGGACGCTCAGCACCATGGACAGCTCTGTGCCGGGGACGCTCAGCACCATGGACAGCTCTATGCCGGGGACGCTCAGCACCATGGACAGCTCTGTGTCGGGGACGCTCAGCACCATGGACAGCTCTGTGTCGGGGACGCTCAGCACCATGGACAGCTCTGTGCCGGGGACGCTCAGCATCATGGACAGCTCTATGCCGGGGACGCTCAGCACCATGGACAGCTCTGTGCCGGAGACGCTCAGCACCATGGACAGCTCTGTGCCAGGGACGCTCAGCACCATGGACAGCTCTGTGCCAGGGACGCTCAGCACCCTGGACAGCTCTGTGCCAGGGACGCTCAGCACCCTGGACAGCTCTGTGGCGGGGACGCTCAGCACCATGGACAGCTCTGTGCCGGGGACGCTCAGCACCATGGACAGCTCTGTGCCGGGGACGCTCAGCACCATGGACAGCTCTGTGGCGGGGACGCTCAGCACCATGGACAGCTCTGTGCCGGGGACGCTCAGCACCATGGACAGCTCTGTGCCGGGGACGCTCAGCACCATGGACAGCTCTGTGCCGGGGACGCTCAGCACCATGGACAGCTCTGTGCCGGGGACGCTCAGCATCATGGACAGCTCTGTGCCGGGGACGCTCAGCACCATGGACAGCTCTGTGTCGGGGACGCTCAGCACCATGGACAGCTCTGTGCCGGGGACGCTCAGCACCATGGACAGCTCTGTGCCGGGGACGCTCAGCATCATGGACAGCTCTGTGCCGGGGACGCTCAGCACCATGGACAGCTCTGTGCCGGGGACGCTCAGCACCATGGACAGCTCTGTGCCGGGGACGCTCAGCACCATAGACAGCTCTGTGCCGGGGACGCTCAGCATCATGGACAGCTCTGTGCCGGGGACGCTCAGCATCATGGACAGCTCTGTGCCGGGGACGCTCAGCACCATGGACAGCTCTGTGTCGGGGACGCTCAGCACCATGGACAGCTCTGTGCCGGGGACGCTCAGCATCATGGACAGCTCTGTGCCGGGGACGCTCAGCATCATGGACAGCTCTGTGCCGGGGACGCTCAGCACCATGGACAGCTCTGTGCCGGGGACGCTCAGCATCATGGACAGCTCTGTGCCGGGGACGCTCAGCACCATGGACAGCTCTGTGCCGGGGACGCTCAGCACCATGGACAGCTCTATGCCGGGGACGCTCAGCACCATGGACAGCTCTGTGTCGGGGACGCTCAGCACCATGGACAGCTCTGTGTCGGGGACGCTCAGCACCATGGACAGCTCTGTGCCGGGGACGCTCAGCATCATGGACAGCTCTATGCCGGGGACGCTCAGCACCATGGACAGCTCTGTGCCAGGGACGCTCAGCACCCTGGACAGCTCTGTGGCGGGGACGCTCAGCACCATGGACAGCTCTGTGCCGGGGACGCTCAGCAACATGGACAGCTCTGTGCCGGGGACGCTCAGCACCATGGACAGCTCTATGCCGGGGACGCTCAGCACCATGGACAGCTCTGTGCCAGGGACAATCAGCACCATGGACAGCTCTGTGCCGGAGACGCTCAGCACCATGGACAGCTCTGTGCCAGGGACGCTCAGCATCATGGACAGCTCTGTGTCGGGGACGCTCAGCACCATGGACAGCTCTGTGTCGGGGACGCTCAGCACCATGGACAGCTCTGTGCCGGGGACGCTCAGCATCATGGACAGCTCTATGCCGGGGACGCTCAGCACCATGGACAGCTCTGTGCCAGGGACGCTCAGCACCCTGGACAGCTCTGTGGCGGGGACGCTCAGCATCATGGACAGCTCTGTGCCGGGGACGCTCAGCACCATGGACAGCTCTGTGCCGGGGACGCTCAGCACCATGGACAGCTCTATGCCGGGGACGCTCAGCACCATGGACAGCTCTGTGCCAGGGACAATCAGCACCATGGACAGCTCTGTGCCGGAGACGCTCAGCACCATGGACAGCTCTGTGCCAGGGACGCTCAGCACCATGGACAGCTCTGTGTCGGGGACGCTCAGCACCCTGGACAGCTCTGTGCCAGGGACGCTCAGCACCCTGGACAGCTCTGTGGCGGGGACGCTCAGCACCATGGACAGCTCTGTGCCGGGGACGCTCAGCAACATGGACAGCTCTGTGCCGGGGACGCTCAGCACCATGGACAGCCCTGTGGCGGACACGCTCAGCACCATGGACAGCTCTGTGCCGGGGACGCTCAGCACCATGGACAGCTCTGTGGCGGGGACGCTCAGCACCATGGACAGCTCTGTGCCGGGGACGCTCAGCACCATGGACAGCTCTGTGGCGGCTGCTGTACGGTTATATTTCTCAGCACCATTTGTCAGGGTTATTATAGAACATATGTAACTGATTATTATCACTGGACGGGCTGGTGCGATGCTCTGCAGAGTGTGAGTATGACTGCTGTGGATTCTCATTGTGGGAATGGAGTTCTGTTTTTTTTTTGCTTTCATTGCGTTTTCTTGGCAATCACAAGTGCAGAATATAGGAAGGCGCTCGGCCTAAAGTAAGGATATTCTCTCTCCAGGCTGCAGAGATAGATTACACCAAGAAGGACGTGACCTGATGGAGACCACTCCATCTCTAGACCCGTTTCTCCAAAGGCTCCGAGGAGCCGTTCTCCAATATGAAACCCCAGGCCTCCTGGTGCTTGTACCGCCTGCGAGGCCTGAACGTGTTACCATGGCGACAGCGTCTCCGGAGTTGTCTCCCATGGAGCACATCTGGGATGCGATTGGTCGGCAGTTGCACAGGAAGCTGCCAGCTGTGGATCTTGATGATTTGTGTCCTTCCTGAGTGTAGAACGTTCCTCAGAGACATTGATAATCTCCTTCATTTGTTCTGTCTATGATTAATCACAGTACATATTGTGCTGTAATGTGGGGTTGGAAGACGCTGCCCGGTCTCTGGCTATGGACATCATGGAGAAGAGTGATGATCCAATGTATGTTCAGTGCTGAACGTGGTATATACACAAGGTATATACAAACCCTGAAATAATACTGGAGTGTGGACATACAAGGTATGGTGTCATAGGAAACACTGCAGGCAGCATGATGAGGGCTGGAAGGTGCAATTAACACCGGGCACAAATAAGATGATAAATGTGCTCGACTCGAGACAAAAAGGAATGCAATCCACGGAAGTGAGAATAATCACAGTAAACACTGCACAGAGGTCTGCATGCACAATACTCCCTGTGCAGTCTCCATTGCATGTTTCGCTGACTGATGCTTCCTCAGGGAGTGACGTTCATACTTGGTAGTGAATACATTGAGATGTTTTAAAAAAAAGCAGTTTCCATTTTTTTCATCACTTGCATATTATTAAGATGCCAGGGCATAATGCAGCAGTCCAGGAGCCCCCGACAGTGGTGTGAGATAGAAGTAGGGACTGGTCCTGCGGGCCGGCTCTTCCCCACGGACTGGTCCTGCGGGCTGTCTCTTCCTCCTAGACTGGTCCTGCGGGCCACCTCTCCCCCCCGCCCGCCCCCCCCCGGACTGGTCCTGTGGGCTGTCTCTTCCCCCCGGACTGGTCCTGCGGGCCGTCTCCTCCCCCCGGACTGGTCCTGCGGGCCATCTCTTCCCCCCGGACTGGTCCTGTGGGCTGTCTCTTCTCCCCCCCGGACTGGTCCTGCCTTGGCTCTTTCTGATGACCCCTCCCTGGGCATGGATGATGATTGACAGATGCCTCTTTTCAGCCAGATTGGGGTTGCTAAAATAAATAAAACTGAAGTTCTTTGAGATTTTGGACTCGTTATCCCGGGTCTGCAGTTTGTTGTGGTGTGAGGGGTTGCTCTTAGCTCCATAGCACAGAGATGATGGATTTTTGCCAAGGGATATATTTCTTTATTGAGGACGCTTTCCTGTATTTCTCATCTTCTCCACACTCGGATGCTCTGGAGACCTTGCTTTAGATATTTATTTATTCTCTTTATAGACATAAGACTAAACGTCAGGTTGGACCAACGCTCGTGGATGCGAGGAGTTAAGCGGGCTTTACAGGCTACGACATCGCTCAAGTGATCTCGTTGGGGTCATGGAATTTATGACGCACATCCGGCCGCTGTAGCAATGTCGTTACGTGTGACACCTATGAGCATTTTTTCATCGTCGCAAAAACGTGCAAAATCGCTCATCGGTGACATGGGGGTCCATTCTCAAATATCGTTACTGCAGCAGTAACGAAGTTGTTCCTCGTTCCTGCGGCAGCACATATCGCTCCGTGTGACACCGCAGGAACGAGGACGCTCTCCTTACCTGCCTCCCGGCCGCTATGCGGATTCGGAAGGAGGGAGGTGGGCGGGATGTTACGTCCCGCTCATCTCCGCCCCTCCGCTTCTATTGGGCGGCGGTTCAGTGACGCTGCTGTGACGTCGCTGTGACGCTGAACGAACTGCCCCTTTAGAAAGCAGGCGTATCGCCTGTCACAGCGACACCGCCGGGCCGGTAAGTAGTGTGACGGGTCTGGGCGATGTTGTGCTATAGAGATTTGACCGTGTCGCACAACCGTTGGTGGCGGGTGCGCACGCTAGCGATATCGCACTGTGTAAAGCGGCCTTTAGGAATGATCGATTGTGTTTTTCTTCAACAAAGTTTGACTGACTTTTTTGCATAGCGGGCAATGAACCGGACCTAGTCACTGACCAATAAGGAGAAGCCTTCTGCTTTCTGACTTTAGACTTTTGGTTATTTTTTGTTCCTTTGGTTAAATGAGACCTTCACAATTGATGTCATTTGCAGATTTTGGGTAAGCCGATCCCTCTTGCTTTAGCCGTGTAATTAGCTACCGTACTTTAATTCCTGACTCTTTAACAATTTACAGCCCTTGTGGATTTGATGTCACTAATTTTGAAGGTAAAAATGACAAATGTGTGACACATATTAGGGGATGAGCCAGCGTTACCCTCCAAATCTACGAGTCTGACCTGACCTGGAGCCATGACCGGCCACGGAAGAGCAAATCTCCATAAATCATTACTGATCCTGAAAGTTCTTCAAACCTTCCGTTCAGATGTCCTCCAGCTTTGCCGGCTCGGGCATGGCCAATGATGTAGGAGACGTTATATATATTGCCTATAAACAAGGTTGATTTTCCCATTTTTTTATGTGTCCTCCATCACTGACGTCAGAACCTCACATCTGAAGTGAAGGGTATTTACTGATCCCTTGATGTGTTCCATCTTGGGAAATTCATTTCTTATATCCGTCCAAACAGAACAGACTGATGTAGAAGTTTAGTAAGTGTCTGGGGGCTCGGAGCGCCAAAATTGTAAGGAGGAATCGTAACTGAGGCTTAAATAGAGAAGGTGACATGATGTCATTCCCAATGGTGGCAGGGTGGTCAGTCATAACCTGTCTTCTAATGGGACCGCGGCTGTGCCGAGACACTTGTTCGTGTTGACAATAAACCGTGCCACGTCTACCGTCGGTGGTGCCCAAGTCGGATCCAAACTCATAATATGGACTCAGTGATGCTTGGCCCTCAAATGATGTGAAGATAAATTCAGAATTTTTATTTGCAATCCAAGATTATAGACGTTTTGATAAAAATGTAGACGTTCATCAGTGCGGATGAAGGTGCGCTCCTCAGTAAGCGGTGGATGCCGCACTCCAGCGCTCCGCAAACAGATTCTCCTGGCAATCCGCACTGATGAAGGTCTAAAGTTTGACCGAAACGTCTATAATCTTTGATTGCAAATAAAATAATTCACACTGTATCCACACGCCGTCTGAGGGCCAAGTATCACGGAGGTCATATTACTTGCTGATGTAGGACGTTGCAGCCGGTGCACACCTATATTTAGTGCTCAGGTTCCTTCATGTAAGGTAGGATGGATCTTTGCTAAGCGTCTGACAATTCTCTTTTCTTCTCAAGTACAGAAGGATTTTTAGTTTTATTGTTTCCCGCTCGTTGCCTGTGTCACCGGCCACTGTTCGGAGTCGCCAGAGCTCACCTGTAACCGCCGATTCTGGCCAAGCGTCATGGCTCTTGCCCTCCTCTGATGCTGCTGAGACAACGCTGCCTCCACCTTCAGCAATGGAGAGCACACAGTTTACAAAAGCGGTGCAGCAATGCCGCTGACCCAAACTGTCAATCAGAGCGGAGCGGCCCGCCCCCCGCAGGAGGGAGGAGACGCTGCAGATGGAGGCGCTGTTGTATGCTGCATTGCTCTTTTTGGTTGCAGCACTCGGTGCATCACATGAATTGGAGCTTTATAGCTGATTTTTTTTTACCTTTTTCCTATAAGAATTTACTTGTTATATCCCAGAATGGATCTGACTTCCCTTCTGTGCGGTATAATTGGCGGTGTATGACTTTGTGAAGTAAAGAATTGTGGAAATAACGAGCGTGTTTGGAAGATTCGGGGCTTGTACCGTTCTGTCTGATTGTCCCAGGGCTCTAATTAGTCACATGGGAGGTGAAGTGAAGGGGAAATGAAGCCGTCAGACGCGGTGCAACAATCCCTGTATGTCTCATGCAGGATAATACAATGCACATCATTGCAGATAAAGGATTTGTGCTCCGCACCCGAGATGCGTCAGAAAAGTCCTTTTTATTCTGATTTTTTTTTACATTAGTAACAAATCATATGTGGAGAATTAGAGTTTCTGCCCTCGCTGAGATTATAATCTCTCCATACCTATGACATGGCATGAAGGACTGCGGTAACGTGAAGATTCCTCCACCTCCTACAGGGACCGTGCGAAACGAGGCTGCGAAACGGCAGGTTATGATTACCATTGTGAAAATGGCAAGGGTTATCTGTGGGTTAAAGGGAAAGTGTCTGCTCCTTTCTGCCCAATAAATCAGTCGTAATGATAATTTGGACAGAAATCTAAACTTAGGCTTTTATCCTATATCATTTTGATGTTCAAATGCAGAGTTGGTCCCAAGCCCAATAAGTGCTGTGGCTCAGCTTATAAAATGTGACCCTGCACCCATCCCCTGACTGACGGCTCCAGCGTCTCCCTGAGATCTTGCATATGGGCAATGGACACCTGGTGCATGCGCAGTATGATAGAACAGGGCAGGTAGAGTGGGGAACATGCGCAGTATAATATAACAGGGCAGGTAGAGTGGGGCGCATGCGCAGTATAATATAACAGGGCAGGTACAGTGGGGCGCATTCGCAGTATAATATAACAGGGCAGGTAGAGTGGGGAACATGCGCAGTATAATATAGCAGGGCAGGTAGAGGGAGGCGCATGTGCAGTATGATAGAACAGGGCAGGTGGAGTGGAGCGCATGCGCAGTATAATATAACAGGGCAGGTACAGTGGGACGCATGCACAGTATAATATAACAGGGCAGGTAGAGTGGGGCACATGCGCAGTATAATATAACAGGGCAGGTAGAGTGGGGAACATGCGCAGTATAATATAGCAGGGCAGGTAGAGTGGGACGCATGCACAGTATAATATAGTGGGGCAGGTAGAGTGGAGAACATGCGCAGTATAATATAGCAGGGCAGGTAGAGTGGGGAACATGCGCAGTATAATATAGCAGGGCAGGTAGAGTGGGGAACATGCGCAGTATAATATAGCAGGGCAGGTAGCGTGGGACGCATGCACAGTATAATATAGCAGGGCAGGTAGCGTGGGGAACATGCGCAGTATAATATAACAGGGCAGGTAGAGTGGGGAACATGCGCAGTATAATATAGTGGGGCAGGTAGCGTTGGGAACATGCGCAGTATGACAGAACAGGTGAGGTAGAGTCGGACGTATGCACAGTATAATATAGCAGGGCAGGTAGCGTGGGGAACATGCGCAGTATGACAGAACAGGTCAGGTATAGTACTGGAAATTCTCCATCCTGAGATTCCACTGTACATGCACAAGATTTCAGCACTGATAAGAGTGATGAAAGTGTGGGGCACACGAGATCAAGGAGATGGCACAGAACAGTGTTTACCTTGGAGACTCTGAGCACTTGCTGGACTCAGACTGCCCTCTGCAGTGGTATAACTACAGTTCAGTTGGCCCGTTGCAGAATTTGGACTTTAGTCCCCACCTGCAAGGATATGCATAATAATGTCCTCCATCCTGTGCCCCTTCCTCGTATAATGTCCCCCATCCTGGGCTTCTTCCTCGTATAATGTCCTCCATCCTGGGCTTCTTCCTCGTATAATGTCCTCCATCCTGGGCTTCTTCCTCGTATAATGTCCCCCATCCTGGGCTTCTTCCTCGTATAATGTCCCCCATCCTGGGCTTCTTCCTCGTATAATGTCCCCCATCCTGGGCTTCTTCCTCTTATAATGTCCTCCATCCTGGGCTTCTTCCTCGTATAATGTCCCCCATCCTGGGTTTCTTCCTCTTATAATGTCCCCTATCCCCTTCCAGTAATAATGTCCTCCATTCCTCTCCCACAGAAGACCTCTTTTGTAGCCTGCAGCTGACTTTGGCGCACACCCCAGGCCGTATGAACCTTTCCTTAATAATCTACACTCAGTGGTGAAAGCATTTGCTTACTCTTCTGTTTATAGTGGACCTGTCGCTTGCCATAAACCTGTATTTTTGTTCCTGGTGTAATTGCTGCTGTTCTCCTGAATCCGCCACATTTACACCAGTTACAGACTAAATCCACATTAATGGCGAATGATGGTCGTCTTTCAGTTCCCCACTTGACATTCCTATTGGATTAATGGCAGAACGTAGCGGACAGGTTCCTTTGAGCCCATTTCTTGCAGCCCTGATATTTATCCCGTACAGTTAGGTCCAGAAATATTTGGACAGTGACACAAGTTTTGTTATTTTAGCCGTTTACAAAAACATGTTCAGAAATACAATTCTCTATATAATATGGGCTGAAAGTGCACACTCCCAGCTGCAATATGAGAGTTTTCACATCCAAATCGGAGAAAGGGTTTAGGAATCATAGCTCTGTAATGCATAGCCTCCTCTTTTTCAAGGGACCAAAAGTAATTGGACAAGGGACTCTAAGGGCTGCAATTAACTCTGAAGGCGTCTCCCTCGTTAACCTGTAATCAATGAAGTAGTTCAAAGGTCTGGGGTTGATTACAGGTGTGTGGTTTTGCATTTGGAAGCTGTTGCTGTGACCAGACAACATGCGGTCTAAGGAACTCTCAATTGAGGTGAAGCAGAACATCCTGAGGCTGAAAAAAAAGAAAAAATCCATCAGAGAGATAGCAGACATGCTTGGAGTAGCAAAATCAACAGTCAGGTACATTCTGAGAAAAAAGGAATTGACTGGTGAGCTTGGGAACTCAAAAAGGCCTGGGCGTCCACGGATGACAACAGTGGTGGATGATCGCCGCATACTTTCTTTGGTGAAGAAGAACCCGTTCACAACATCAACTGAAGTCCAGAACACTCTCAGTGAAGTAGGTGTATCTGTCTCTAAGTCACCAGTAAAGAGAAGACTCCATGAAAGTAAATACAAAGGGTTCACATCTAGATGCAAACCATTCATCAATTCCAAAAATAGACAGGCCAGAGTTACATTTGCTGAAAAACACCTCATGAAGCCAGCTCAGTTCTGGAAAAGTATTCTATGGACAGATGAGACCAAGATCAACCTGTACCAGAATGATGGGAAGAAAAAAGTTTGGAGAAGAAAGGGAACGGCACATGATCCAAGGCACACCACATCCTCTGTAAAACATGGTGGAGGCAACGTGATGGCATGGGCATGCATGGCTTTCAATGGCACTGGGTCACTTGTGCTTATTGATGACATAACAGCAGACAAGAGTAGCCGGATGAATTCTGAAGTGTACCGGGATATACTTTCAGCCCAGATTCAGCCAAATGCCGCAAAGTTGATTGGACGGCGCTTCATAGTACAGATGGACAATGACCCCAAGCATACAGCCAAAGCTACCCAGGAGTTCATGAGTGCAAAAAAGTGGAACATTCTGCAATGGCCAAGTCAATCACCAGATCTTAACCCAATTGAGCATGCATTTCACTTGCTCAAATCCAGACTTAAGACGGAAAGACCCACAAACAAGCAAGACCTGAAGGCTGCGGCTGTAAAGGCCTGGCAAAGCATTAAGAAGGAGGAAACCCAGCGTTTGCTGATGTCCATGGGTTCCAGACTTAAGGCAGTGATTGCCTCCAAAGGATTCACAACAAAATATTGAAAATAAAAATATTTTGTTTGGGTTTGGTTTATTTGTCCAATTACTTTTGACCTCCTAAAATGTGGAGTGTTTGTAAAGAAATGTGACAATTCCTACAATTTCTATCAGATATTTTTGTTCAAACCTTCAAATTAAACGTTACAATCTGCACTTGAATTCTGTTGTAGAGGTTTCATTTCAAATCCAATGTGGTGGCATGCAGAGCCCAACTCGCCAAAATTGTGTCACTGGCCAAAGATTTCTGGACCTAACTGTATTTGGTGCCGCTCATGGACCCCGATCATGTTTTCTATGTGTTACCCGTCTTCTGGCTGCTTTACACGCACAGTATTTTGTCACACGCCTATATATTTGCTGCATCCTCTTGGAGGTGGGCTCTGGTGTCTGGAGCGTCTTTCTCCCGTCCTCCTCGTTGGTACACTGCAGACCACACCATGGTTTTGGCTCCGTTCAGGTGATACATTTGCCCCTTTCAGTCTGTGCTGTCAGTCGCCGGTTTATCTGCAGGCACCGGAGAAGGCTTCCATCCTATTAATGTTACATCTCCCACATGTCCATCTGTTGTAACAGTCGATGATGGAGAGAACGTTCTGTAGTCAGATTGTGGAATATCAGAAGCTAGAATCTGTCATAAAACCATTATCTGAAATCTGGAAGATCTGAACATTAAGGGGATGATCCAAAGTCAAACGAAATGTCATTCAAAATCCCCTTCTTAGTGCCATAATCTAAGCCATTTTCTGACACGCTTGTAATAAAAATTCTCTACCGTTCCCTAACTACTATTCTATTTTTTTTCCTATTTTATGACTGGTGAAGCTTTGTGTGAGAATCCCAGTGCATGTGGGTATACTTAAACAAAGCGTCATCAGAGCAGTGGACAAGGGCTCCGGTCACTGTCATAGCCCCTGCCTCCTCCCTGAAATGAAGGGTCATCAGAGCAGGAGCAGAGGCTGCGGTCACTGTCATAGCCCCTGCCCCCTCCCTGAAATGAAGGGTCATCAGAGCAGGAGCAAAGGCTCCGGTCACTGTCATAGCCCCTGCCTCCTCCCTGAAATGAAGGGTCATCAGAGCAGGAGCAAAGGCTCCGGTCACTGTCATAGCCCCTGCCTCCTCCCTGAAATAAAGCATCATCACAGCAGGAGGAGAGGCTGCGGTCACTGTCATAGCCCTTGCCTCCTCCCTGAAATGAAGGGTCATCAGAGCAGGTGCAGAGGCTGCGGTCACTGTCATAGCCCCTGCCCCCTCCCTGAAATGAAGGGTCATCACAGCAGGTGCAGAGGCTCCCGAGTCACTGTCATAGCCCCTGCCTCCTCCCTGAAATGAAGTGTCAACAGAGCAGGTGCAGAGGCTCTGGTCACCGTCATAGCCCCTGCCCCCTCCTTGAAATAAAGCATCATCACAGCAGGAGCAGAGGCTGCGGTCACTGTCATAGCCCCTGCCTCCTCCCTGAAATGAAGGGTCATCAGAGTAGGGGCAGCAGCTCCAGTCACTGTCATAGCCCCTGCCTCCTCCCTGAAATGAAGGGCCATCAGAGTAGGGGCAGCAGCTCCAGTCACTGTCATAGCCCCTGCCTCTTCCTTGAAATGAAGCGTCATCAGAGTAAGTGCAGAGGCTACGGTCACTGTCATAGCCCCTGCCTCCTCCCTGAAATTAAGTGTCATCACGGACATTCGTTTAAGGGGCTGCTGTGTCCCACCCTGCCATCCACATAGTGATTGCATCTTCTGTTGTTGGCTCAGATTAGTAATAATTAGTGTTGTCAGAATACTGGGCGTGCAGGAGACCAGTGTTGTTGCTAACGGGGCAGCGCTACTCTCCTGCATGCTGTGTATTGCTACTGCACTTTTACCAGCAAATCATTTTGATCTCAGCCGTCAAACAGGGACGCTGTCCCTCTGCAGATCACACAGATGCAGGGAGGGACAGAGTAGCCTCTGAAAGTGGTCACTGATGATGTTTTGTTTCAGGGAGTGGACAGACACTGTGACTTTAGCCTCTGCCCACTGCGCTGATGACGCTTCATTTCAGGGAGGGGGCAGTGACCATGGCCTCTGCCCCCTGATGACCCTTTAGGCACCGTTACACACAGAGATAAATCTTTGGCAGATCTGTGGTTGCAGTGAAATCATGGACATATTGTTCCATTTGTACACAGCCACAAACCTGGCACTGATTGTCCACAATTTCACTGCAACCACAGATCTACCACAGATCTACCACAGATCTGCCACAGATCTGCCACAGATCTGCCACAGATCTACCACAGATCTACCACAGATCTACCACAGATTTATCTCTGTGTGTGACAGGGCCTTTAGAGTATCCTGCATGCACTGGGATTCTCAAACAAAGTGTCATCAGACAGGGAATGGGGAAGAAATAGAATAACAGATAGTATAGTTAGGAAACGGTGGTCTTGTGACTGTTCATACTTGGCCTTGTATCTCACAGGCCACGCCAGGGTCCAGATTTTCACGAGCCGGTGCTGCCCTCCATGTTGGACGCTTCGCTGATGATTTCATCTGTAAATTATAATGGAATTACTTGGAAAATGATTACAATAACATTTATAGATCAAAGCCATAAAATGTGTCCCCGCCGCTGTCCACTACCCCCCTCCCCCCCGCTGCGGGCTCAGACGTGGCTGAATCATACATTACGCTTTCCTGGCTTCTCCAGTGTAGAAATAATGCCATAAATAAGTTGTGGACACTGGGAATATAAATTGCTTCTTTATATGCGAAAGAAAGTCCTTATAATTTATGAGTCTTTATTTTTAGGTCAGCCGAATTAAGGCAATTCTCTATGAGCCGGAATATCTTATGCAAAGGTTATAACACATTAATGCCAGTCTAGTCCATGCAGGATACGTCCCGTCTGCGTGCAGTACCACATTTCACCTGCGGGGGCACTGCTGGAGAATCATGTGGTCGCCGGCACGGATACTCTTCATCAGCGGATCGGCCTCTTCTACTAAACGCACCTCCTGGATGATGAGAAAATTACTTATTGTTTAAATCAGTTGTTTTGTGGGTTAAATGTATTTTTTTATATTATGTCAAAAATGAGCAGCTTGTCCTATCTGTGACTATTTACTGACGAGCGGCTTGTCCTATCTGTGACTATTTACTGACGAGCGGCTTGTCCTATCTGTGACTATTTACTGACGAGCGGCTTGTCCTATCTGTGACTATTTACTGACGAGCAGCTTGTCCTATCTGTGACTATTTACTGACGAGCGGCTTGTCCTATCTGTGACTATTTACTGACGAGCGGCTTGTCCTATCTGTGACTATTTACTGACGAGCGGCTTGTCCTATCTGTGACTATTTACTGACGAGCGGCTTGTCCTATCTGTGACTATTTACTGACGAGCGGCTTGTCCTATCTGTGACTATTTACTGACGAGCGGCTTGTCCTATCTGTGACTATTTACTGACGAGCGGCTTGTCCTATCTGTGACTATTTACTGACGAGCAGCTTGTCCTATCTGTGACTATTTACTGACGAGCGGCTTGTCCTATCTGTGACTATTTACTGACGAGCGGCTTGTCCTATCTGTGACTATTTACTGACGAGCAGCTTGTCCTATCTGTGACTATTTACTGACGAGCAGCTTGTCCTATCTGTGACTATTTACTGACGAGCGGCTTGTCCTATCTGTGACTATTTACTGACGAGCAGCTTGTCCTATCTGTGACTATTTACTGACGAGCAGCTTGTCCTATCTGTGACGGTGACTATTTACTGACGAGCGGCTTGTCCTATCTGTGACTATTTACTGACGAGCAGCTTGTCCTATCTGTGACTATTTACTGACGAGCAGCTTGTCCTATTTGTGACTATTTACTGACAAGCGGCTTGTCCTATCTGTGAATATTTACTGACGAGCAGCTTGTCCTATCTGTGACTATTTACTGACGAGCGGTTTGTCCTATCTGTGACTATTTACTGACGAGCAGCTTGTCCTATTTGTGACTATTTACTGACAAGCGGCTTGTCCTATCTGTGAATATTTACTGACGAGCAGCTTGTCCTATCTGTGACTATTTACTGACGAGCGGCTTGTCCTATCTGTGAATATTTACTGACGAGCGGCTTGTCCTATCTGTGACTATTTACTGACGAGCGGTTTGTCCTATCTGTGACTATTTACTGACGAGCAGCTTGTCCTATCTGTGACTATTTACTGACGAGCGGTTTGTCCTATCTGTGACGGTGACTATTTACTGACGAGCGGCTTGTCCTATCTGTGACGGTGACTATTTACTGACGAGCAGCTTGTCTTATCTGTGACTATTTACTGACGAGCGGCTTGTCCTATCTGTGACTATTTACTGACGAGCAGCTTGTCCTATCTATGACTATTTACTGACGAGCGGCTTGTCCTATCTGTGACTATTTACTGACGAGCGGCTTGTCCTATCTGTGACTATTTACTGATGAGCAGCTTGTCCTATCTGTGACTATTTACTGACGAGCGGCTTGTCCTATCTGTGACGGTGACTATTTACTGACGAGCGGCTTGTCCTATCTGTGACTATTTACTGACGAGCAGCTTGTCCTATCTATGACTATTTACTGACGAGCGGCTTGTCCTATCTGTGACTATTTACTGACGAGCGGCTTGTCCTATCTGTGACTATTTACTGACGAGCGGCTTGTCCTATCTGTGACTATTTACTGATGAGCAGCTTGTCCTATCTGTGACTATTTACTGACGAGCGGCTTGTCCTATCTGTGACGGTGACTATTTACTGACGAGCGGCTTGTCCTATCTGTGACTATTTACTGACGAGCGGCTTGTCCTATCTGTGACTATTTACTGACGAGCGGCTTGTCCTATCTGTGACTATTTACTGACGAGCGGCTTGTCCTATCTGTGACGGTGACTATTTACTGACGAGCGGCTTGTCCTATCTGTGACTATTTACTGACGAGCGGCTTGTCCTATCTGTGACTATTTACTGACGAGCGGCTTGTCCTATCTGTGACGGTGATTGATGCGCGGCTTCTGATGCTATAGTTTAGCATTCCTGGGATCAATAGACGCTGCGCAGTGTACAGGAGAGGTGGAGCGGCCTCCATTCCGCCATCAAATATTAATCAGGCTCCTTTTAAGAGCAATGTTTCCATCCAGTGATCATCTCCACAGGGTGCCTGCATAATGCAGGATAATGCAGCCCCCCAGGTGTGGAGCACAGTCACATCCTGCAGGCAGTCTATAATATACAGTGCTGTAGAGCCGGAGTGACGCCCAACAGCGGAGGCCGCAGCGTTGTGGTCAGATGCAGCACATTCATCTCTGTACAGAAAAAGCAGAGATTTACACAGCAGAGATGAGCAAAACGCTCTGCAGCCCTCTGTGCTCTGTGGCCCTGGACCTGGGCAGCGTTAACCTCAGCAGCAGCACTCCTCTGCCTGTTACTAGGCCCCACGACGTCCTCAGAGGATTGCCGCTGCGGAGTTGAACGCTGTCTGTCCGGGAGCCATGGAGGACCCTGGAGCGAGGAGGCCTCATACCCAGCAGTGTAATGGACAATCCCTGTTAGCGCTTAGCACAGGGATTGCATGATCACACTGACCCCATAGGAGTTGTCATAGGGTTTTTTGTGTTTTAGTCAGGCCAAGAGTTATGGGGAATCTGCCTGGTAACCTATGGCCCTGCTGTGCGCCAATTCTACGCTGACTGACTGGTGGCTAGTAGAATTGGAGCGGGCTATAAGTGTATAAATAAGGCTGCGAGACGCAGCTGTCTCATTATCAGCTGTTGAAGACGAGTTTTCCCATGGAGGAGCTGATCCAGCAGATCGTGAGGAGGGCTGGCCAAGAGGATGGACCTGAGTGGATGCGGAGATGTCTGGAGTTGTCGTCCTCTGGAGCGGTGGCAGTCCCGGGCCCAGCAGCGGTGGCGGCGGATGGCGGAGAGAGGTCGGCGCTAGCGGAAGAAGGAGCGGTGTCTGGCACAGCGAGGTCAAGAAAAAGAAAAGAAGTTACTCACCGCCGGCGGCTTCAGAGAGAGCGTCCGGAGGAAGGCGGAAGGCATCGGCATCTCGGCCAGGAAGGAAGAGCGGTTCTGGTGCGGAGAGGACATTGCGAGAGCGGAGCTCGAGAGCGAGAGGTCGGTCAGCGACTTCTCGCAAGACAACGGTAAAGCTGCAAGAGATGCCGACGTCATCGGGACCCGTCAGACTTCAGCGTCAGTATCCAGCGCCCGGCCCCTGGCGGCGGAATATCCTGCTTCTGGCCGGGGCGGAAGTGCAGCACCATCGGTATCCAGAGGGTATCCCTGGGGCACGGTTTAAGGAAGCATTAACCTGCCAATCCCCCCCGTTAGGTTTTCATTTAAGTAATGGCATCAGAGAGAAGATATGGAGGAGGGAGTATATTCATATTTTCTCTTTGCTGCCATCTAATAAAGAGCAACATCAAGCTGGGAATAATGTTAAGAATGAGGGGGATGTTGATAAGAAAAAAAATGTATAAGTCTTTTCATATCTGGCTTCAAGACTTTTTTTTATTTTCAGCAGTATTAGGGGAAAAATTTTCGGGTTTTTGTTCAGGTCTTTTTCAACATCTAGAAGCAATTTTTGAGGCGTATAGGAATTTTGGCGGAACGGCTTGGTTGGTTTACGACGAGTCGTTCCGCCAGAATATGGCGGTTCATCCCTCGTTGAAATGGGGGGGGACAAAGACGTGGGCCTGTGGCTCAATTTAATGATCCCGCAGCGTGGGGTGCCGAATAGACAGGCTAATAACACACAACAAAAAAAGGGGTTTTTGTTTCGCATGTCATGAAGCGATTTGCAAGTGGCAGAATAGCTGCAAGTTTCGCCACGAATGTTCGTTTTGTGGGGGAGGGCACGCATTGTTTACATGTTTTAGGAAGAATTCAGGGCAAGTGCAGCAGCCCACTAACCCAAGGGAGCATTTTCTCAAAGGCTCGGACACCAGTGAGTCTGGAAAACATGCTCCCTTGGTTAGAGCGGTTCCCAGATAGGCAGCAGGCCAATACAATAATTGATGGGTTTCGTTTTGGATTTTTTGTCCCTACATTTATGGGTTAAGGCTGTAATATTGCTGGTAACCTGGGTTCAATTAGGTTGCATGAGGAATTTATTGTGGAGCACATTAAAAAAGAATTGAATTTGGGTAGAATTGCAGGCCCTTTTTCTGAGCCTCCTTTTCGGGATTTCAGGATTTCCCCTTTTGGGTGTCGTACCCAAGAAGGATCCAGTGTCCTTCAGGGTGATACATCACCTTTCTTACCCAAAAGAAGGTTCATTAAACGATGCGGTCGATACGGATTTGGCTTCAGTGCAGTACGCCTCTTTTGACATGGCGGTGGAACTTTTGAGGGTGTATGGTTGTAATGCATTTTTAGCCAAATCCGATATTAAATCAGCGTTTAGGATTTTGCCTGTTCACCCAGGAGGATTTAATTCGTTAGGGTTTTATTTTAACGAGGAATTTTAATTTGATAAATGTTTGCCTGTGGGGTTTTCCTTGTCTTGTGTTTATTTTGAGTGTTTTTCGTCATTTCTGCATTGGGTAGTTCAAGAAAAGGTCGGGGGGGGGGGGTGTTACACTATTTAGACGATTTTTCATTTGTGGGTGAGGGTTCTTCCGATATGTACTCTAGGTTGTTGGAGAATTTTTTAGCTTTGATGCATCATTTTGGCGTTCACGTAGCAGGTGAAAAAACTGTGTTGCCCTGTGTCATCGTTTGGAATTTTTAGGGATCACGTTGAAGTCGGTAACAATGGAGTGCAGTTTGCCGAGGGAGAAGGTTGTTGCCTTGGACTTTGCAATTAGTAAACTGCTAGCGAAGGAGAAGGCTACCTTACGGGAGCTGCAGTCAACATTGGGCTCGCTTAACTTTGCTTTGAGAATCATCCTGATTGGGAGAGTTTTTTGTAGGCGGTTATATGAGGGTATACGAGGTCTGAAATCCCCCAATGCTCATGTGCGTTTATCGAAGGAAATGAAAGAGGATTTGTTAGTTTGGCGGCAATTCTTGCAGGAGTTCAATGGCGTTACGTGTTTGCAGGATGTTTTTTGCTTTTCGGACGAACTGTGATTATTTGTTTTTTCTGACGGTAGTTCGGGTTTTTCCGTTACTTTCAACTCTGAATGGTCCGTGGATTCTTGGCCTGAAAGATGGCATACCGCAGGGGTCGTTAAGAGCGAGTGTGTTTTGGAGCTATTTTCGTTTTTGGTTGCATTTTCTATTTGGGGTCCGTTACTAGCAAATAGACGCATCAAGTTGCGTAGTAAAAGTGGTGTGGTCCTTTGTATTAATACCCTTTCGTCTAAGTGTTGGTGGGCAAGCAAAATTGTGAAAGGCTTGGTTTTGCAATGTCTTAAGTTTAATATTTGGTTAAAATCTTCTTTAGTGCAAGGGACGAGTGAGACTGTAAACACTGTCTTTCTTGCAGCAGAACCGGTCGGATTCCGTGCCAAGGAGGGTGCCTTTCTCAAAGACTTTGTGGGAGATAATTTAGAGCTTATTCCTACGTTCATTGGGAAGTCATTGGCTCCGGTAACATCGGCAGCCCATGCTGTTGCATGGAGAAAATGGAAAGATTTTTGTCGGTCTTGCAATGCTAATTTTAAAAGTTGTGAAGTTGGTTTGGTTCTTCAATTTATTAATTTGGTGTTGAAGGATGGTTTAAATGATGCGTCCTTGCATGAATGTTTATCAGGAGTATCTTTCTTCTTGAAGCTGCGGGGGGGGGGGGGGGGGTGTGTTCCTTTTTTTCTCTTTTTCCGGTAAAGCAGGTGATGAAAGGCTTAAGGAGGGTTACTTGCCATCCGGACAGAAGGCGCCCCCTTTCAGCAGAATTGTTAGAGAAGTTGTGGGATGTGTTGGGTGTGATTTGTTCTGATAGATTAGAAACGGTTTTATTTCGGTGCGCTTTTGTTTTAGCATTTTTTGCAGCACTCAGAGTTGGAGAAGTGGTTTCAGCTTCCAAAGCTAAGGTAGGTGGTCTTATGATGAGGGCTGTGAGTGTGTTTTTGCATTATTGTCTAATTTTTATTTTTAAATCTAAAACTGACCAGGTGGGTAAGGGAAAGACAATTAGGTTGACTAAAATTAATGGTTCTCGGGTTTGTCCAGTAGAGAATTTATGGTTATGGTTTGGGTTTCGTCCTCCTTTGGATGGACCGTTATTCGTCCACGCCAATGGGGAACCAGCTACTAGATTCCAATTTTGTAATTTAATGAAGCGACTGCTGCATGTTCTGGCTTAACAAGTGAAAAGATAAAAAAGATTGGTCGATGGAAGTCAGGTTGTTATAGATTATATGTTTGTCCGGATTTACTATCTAATTAATTTTCTTTACTTTTAGGACTTTTAATCGTTTGGATCATTGGTCACTTTTGTATTTTGGGCTGAGAAGAGGGCGCCTATCAGAAATTATACGGAAAATCTTTCTTTTCCTCTTTCGTTTGTTAATGTTTTTGGTTTAGCCGTAGGGGAATGCGATGGGAGCAGTTATTGACAGCGCTGAAGAGAAAGACCTCGGTGGCTCCAATTCCGGATTTATTGATTATATATCGTAGCGGTAATGATTTGGGGAAAGTAAAAACTTTGGCTCTTTTATTTTTTATGCGCCGTGACTTGGTTTTAATTAAGAACATGTTTCCAGGAGTTACTATTGTTTTCAGAAGTAATTCCGAGGATGGTATGGTGCCAGAACGGTTTTATTTTCCTAGAGAGAATTCGGAAAAAAGAGTTAATAGATTAATTGAAAAGTTTTTAATTGCTTTAGGCGATTTTTCCTATCGTCATTCTGAGTTGGAGGGTTTTATTCACGGGTTGTACAGGCAGGACGGAGTACATTTATCCGAAATTGGACTTGATATCTTCAATTTGGGGATGCAAAATATTGTGGAAAAATGGCTGGGTTGTCGTGGGGGGTCACTAATTATGGATTAGTGCCCCCTGGCGGAAGAATCGGCCAGCCATTTGGGTGGATTTGGTTATTACACACGGTAAGGTTGGAAATTATATATTGGTGGTAATTTTTGTTGGTTTGTTTTTAATATTTTATGGTAATAAATTAATGATTTATTTAACTCTTAATAAACAACACGGCCATATTTTTCCACAAGATCGATTTGCCTCCTTGTCAATTATTTTAGTCTGTCAAGGTTAGAATGTGGAGCGTGGGTTATGTGTGATCATCAGCTACTCATTATTATCTCTTCATTCTTCTTTTAATATCGGAAAAGTCTAAATGTAGAGAACTTGTGAAATTACCCGATTAGGAAATTCCAGGCTAAATACATCACCAGCCTACACAATACACGCCACGTACATCACCAGTCTACACAATACACGCCATGTACATCACCAGCCTACACAATACACGCCACGTACATCACCAGCCTACACAATACACGCCACGTACATCACCAGCCTACACAATACACGCCACGTACATCACCAGCCTACACACTACACGCCACGTACATCACCAGCCTACACACTACACGCCACGTACATCACCAGCCTACACAATACACGCCACGTACATCACCAGCCTACACAATACACGCCACGTACATCACCAGCCTACACAATACACGCCACGTACATCACCAGCCTACACACTACACGCCACGTACATCACCAGCCTACACACTACACGCCACGTACATCACCAGCCTACACAATACACGCCATGTACATCACCAGCCTACACACTACACGCCATGTACATCACCAGCCTACACAATACACGCCATGTACAACACCAGCCTACACAATACACGCCACGTACATCACCAGCCTACACAATACACGCCACGTACATCACCAGCCTACACACTACACGCCACGTACATCACCAGCCTACACAATACACGCCACGTACATCACCAGCCTACACAATACACGCCACGTACATCACCAGCCTACACAATACACGCCACGTACATCACCAGTCTACACAATACACGCCACGTACATCACCAGCCTACACAATACACGCCACGTACATCACCAGCCTACACAATACACGCCATGTACATCACCAGCCTACACAATACACGCCATGTACATCATGCACCCAAAATTAATACTGTTAAGCAACAAAACTAATGTCACAATGCCGCTCTCTAAGTCACTCTATTCCGTATAACTCACTGCCTGTTCTCAAGTGTAATCTGTGTCTCCAGCGGCCGACACTCTGAATTTCCGAAATTGGGAGATGATCCGTGTCCTCCGCTCCTGCTCTCAGTGTCCTCTGCTCTCTATGTTCTCTGCTCCTGCTCCCCGTGTCGTCTGCTCCTGCTCTCCGTGTCCTCCGCTCCTGCTCCCCGTGTCCTCCGCTCCTGCTCCCCGTGTCCTCCGCTCCTGCTCCCCGTGTCCTCCGCTCCTGCTCCCCGTGTCCTCCGCTCCTGCTCCCCGTGTCCTCCGCTCCTGCTCCCCGTGTCCTCCGCTCCTGCTCCCCGTGTCCTCTGCTCCTGCTCTGGCACTGTTGATGAATAAATATGATGGCGTACCAGTGCTCATACATTTTTTTGCGTGCAGTTATTACAACTATCTGCAAGGAAATAGATTAACTTTCACGTGTGATAATTATAATTAGCGCTTCAGCTGACGGATTCCCGCACAGCCACAGATTATTGTCTTAGGCTATGTGCGCACGCTGCGTTTTTTTGACACTGCGTTTTTGTGCATTTTTTGCCACGTTTCGGTGCGTTTTTGGCTTCGTTTTACCTGCGTTTTTGATCTCTGCGTCTTGCTGCATTTCTCTAATGCATTGCATGGGAGGAAAAGCTCAAAAACGCTGCTAAAAAAAAAAAAAGCTGTTGCGGACAGCAAAAATGAAAATTCCTAGGCTTTGCTGTGGAAGCAAAATCCTGCAGTTTTGAGCCCAAAAAACGCACAAAAATGCACTTGAAAAGCGTGCAAAAACAGCATGTAAAACGCACTGTGCGCACATAGCCTTAATCTAGAGACTTAAAGGGGCCGTTCCAAGTTGTAACATTTTTGTCTATCTGTAGGACTGGTTGTATTTGCTTCATAGTTGGGGTCTCACTGCTGGCACCGTTGGTCCCCCCCCCAGAATCCTGCAGAACCGCGTCCCCATGCCCAGATAGGACATCACCAAAAATGTCAGCTTTATTGTAAATGCTGGCGTTGTGACGGCGTCCTGTAACGTCCTCGTGTTCAGAACATTTAGCATTTTTGCACTTTTCCTGTTTCCTCCCTGTTTTTCCAAAAGTGAAAATTTTCCGCTGATGGATCAGTGCGCGCTTTGGGGTCTTGTGTAGAGAGATTGATTTTTTGATGATTCCGTTGTTGGGGAAATATGATTTTTTGATTCTTATTGAGAATCTGGGGGGAGCAATGACTGATATCAATTTTTCTTCTTTTGTACTTATTTTTATGCATTCCTGGTGATCTTTGTGCTTTTCTGTTCTGCAGCGCTGGTGTTTTGTGCTTTTCTGTTCTGCAGTGCTGGTGATCTTTGTGCTTTTCTGTTCTGCAGCGCTGGTGTTTTGTGCTTTTCTGTTCTGCAGCGCTGGTGATCTTTGTGCTTTTCTGTTCTGCAGCGCTGGTGATCTTTGTGCTTTTCTGTTCTGCAGCGCTGGGGATCTTTGTGCTTTTCTGTTCTGCAGCGCTGGTGATCTTTGTGCTTTTACGTTCTGCAGCGCTGGTGATCTTTGTGCTTTTACGTTCTGCAGCGCTGGTGATCTTTGTGCTTTTCTGTTCTGCAGCGCTGGGGATCTTTGTGCTTTCACGTTCTGCAGCGCTGGTGATCTTTGTGCTTTTACGTTCTGCAGCGCTGGTGATCTTTGTGCTTTTACGTTCTGCAGCGCTGGTGATCTTTGTGCTTTCACGTTCTGCAGCGCTGGTGATCTTTGTGCTTTCACGTTCTGCAGCGCTGGTGATCTTTGTGCTTTTCTGTTCTGCAGTGCTGGTGATCTTTGTGCTTTTCTGTTCTGCAGCGCTGGTGATCTTTGTGCTTTTCTGTTCTGCAGCGCTGGGGATCTTTGTGCTTTCACGTTCTGCAGCGCTGGTGATCTTTGTGCTTTTACGTTCTGCAGCGCTGGTGTTTTGTGCTTTTACGTTCTGCAGCGCTGGTGTTTTGTGCTTTTACGTTCTGCAGCGCTGGTGATCTTTTTGCTTTTACGTTCTGCAGCTCTGGGGATCTTTGTGCTTTCACGTTCTGCAGTGCCGGTGATCTTTGTGTTTTTCCGTTCTGCAGTGCCGATGAGCTTTGTGCTTTTCCGTTCTGCAGCGCAGGTGATCTTTTTGCTTTTCCGTTCTGCAGCGCTGGTGATCTTTTTGCTTTTCCGTTCTGTAGCGCTGGTGATCTTTGCAGTTTTCATGATATTCAAATTCTCGATGTCACTGGATCGGGATAATTCCTGATAATTAGAAATTCTCTATCAAAAAGATTCTCTCTTTTCTACCTTTTTTTTTTTTTTTTTTTCTTGAAACTAAAAAACATCCATGTTTGTCTCTTGCTGGATTTTTCTAAATGGAAATGACAGAATGAGATGATGAAAACTAATATAACTGCTTTATCCCGATAAATAAAACATGGCTGGGGTGTCCTTGGATTTACGGCTGAACAGCAGAAAACAAACTGTCAAAATCGCTAAAATAATCTGTCAGCGCCGAAGAATAAGCAGAGATAAGTGCAGTCCCCGACAGGAGGAATCACGTCTGCTGTTATCAAACCTGCAATAATGGCCTGAACCTCGGTGACACTTCTGGACCGGGAACTGTCACTTATACTGCAGCGGGGACGGCTCCAGACTCGACCGGGCTTACTACAGAAACGCTTCTGTGCGGTATTAATACAGAAATGTGCGGTATAAATACAGAAACGCTCCTGTGCGGTATTAATACAGAAACGCTCCTGTGCGGTATTAATACAGAAATGTGCGGTATAAATACAGAAACGCTCCTGTGCGGTATTAATACAGAAACGCTCCTGTGCGGTATTAATACAGAAATGTGCGGTATAAATACAGAAATGTGCGGTATAAATACAGAAATGTGCGGTATTAATACAGAAACACTCCTATGTAAAAGAAAAGAGAAGGAATAAACTCCCCTCATCAGATCACCTGTGAGGCCGTGCATTATACACGTGTGGGGTAAAGCGCGATTTTCAGGGTCGGAGGGTCCATGTGGTTACAATCGATGGTGTGGGGTTTTTTTGGGATGGGCCACCAATGTCTAACTTATCCGAGGTTTGAAGCGGCCGAGTTCCCCGGGCTCCTCTGTGTTTCCATTCGTCTGTCTTGCACAACGTTGTACTTTTTGTGCACAGTCGCTATGAAAATACAGCATTGTGCTGCGCAAATCTGTGTAAGCAGTAAAGTGCTGATCAGCGGGGGAGACCCAGATTCAGACCCCAAGGATCTCATATATAACAACCCTTCAGTTTTAAAAACCTGAATAACCTTTTTTTTTTTTTTTTTTTTATTACTGAGCGCAGAAGCCCGAGAAGAGGTCGGCCACCGGTGATGGAAGTCCTGCAAGCAGGGGCGGATTAAGGCTAGGTTCGCACACTGCGTCTTTTTGACGCTGCGTTTGTGCGTTTTTGGCCGCTAAAAACGCACAAAAACGCACCTGCGTCGAAAAAACGCATCAAAAAACGCGTGCGTTTTTGCCGCGATTTGGTGCGTTTTTGATCTCTGCGTTTTGCTGCGTTTTTCCAATGCATTGCATGGGGGAAAACGCAGAAAAACGCAGGAAAGAACTGACCTGTCCATTTTTTTTTTTAACTCAAAAACGCAGGTAAAAAAAACCAGATGTGTGCGGACAGCAAAAATGAAAACTCAGACTTTGCTGGAGAAGCAAAGTCCTGCAGTTTTGAGGCCAAAAACGCACCCGAAAAACGCACTGTGCGCACATAGCCTAAGGGTAACCAGGGCCCCGGGCTGTTCTGGATCTATGGGCCCCCCATCCCTACACACGGGTCATGTGATGGGTCAATCATCTTACACCTGAAACAGATCATTTCTGAAAAATAGTTGCCGAAACTATAACCTAAAAAAAACATCCACTAATTAATAAATATTCCCTTCAGCTAAAAAAACCCCAAACACTAAGGCCTAGTACTGAACAGTCCAACTTTAATCTGTAAACAAGACTATAAAAAATAATGAAAAAACTGAGCAAAAACTCCCCGTGTGACCATAGTTTAACAAATACTGAAGTTAAACACTCCTCAAATTCTCAGCGTGTGCACGAGGCCTTAGGCTATGTGCGCACGTCGTGTACTGTCCCTGCAGAAATTTCTGCAGCG
The DNA here is from genome assembly GCF_048569485.1 of Anomaloglossus baeobatrachus. NCBI lineage: Eukaryota > Metazoa > Chordata > Amphibia > Anura > Aromobatidae > Anomaloglossus > Anomaloglossus baeobatrachus. Next base: position 4,693,141 of record NC_134360.1, on the reverse strand, counting down.
ATTTGAACAGCGCACGTGCACTTCAAATCGCTGCAGAAAGAGTCCGTAATGAAAAAGAAAAAAAGCCGATTTCATGGGCTCTGAGTGCAGCTCCTCCCATAGACAGAGCAGGAGCTGCCGGCAGAGCGTAGGAAAGAAGTGACATGTCACTTCTTAGAACGCACGCTTCGGGCAGCAGCCAAAGCGCTGCGCTCTAATAGGCCACGTGCGCACGTCTCCTGCACAATCTCAATAGACTGTGCAGGGGACGCTGGACGCATGCAGTTACGCTGCGGTGCAGATCGCAGCGTAACTGCATGCAATTATGCAACGTGCTCACGTAGCCTTACAAATACTGAGGTGAAAACTCCCCAATACTGACCATGTGCACGAGGCCTTACACATACTGAGGTAATAACTCCCCAATACTGACCATGTGCACGAGGCCTTACACATACTGAGGTAATAACTCACCAATACTGACCATGTGCACGAGGCCTTACACATACTGAGGTAATAACTCACCAATACTGACCATGTGCACGAGGCCTTACACATACTGAGGTAATAACTCCCCAATACTGACCATGTGCACGAGGCCTTACACATACTGAGGTAATAACTCCCCAATACTGACCATGTGCACGAGGCCTTACACATACTGAGGTAATAACTCCCCAATAATGACCATGTGCACGAGGCCTTACACATACTGAGGTAAATACTCACCAATACTGACCATGTGCACGAGGCCTTACACATACTGAGGTAATAACTCACCAATACTGAACATGTGCACGAGGCCTTACACATACTGAGGTAAATACTCCCCAATACTGACCATGTGCACGAGGCCTTACACATACTGAGGTAATAACTCACTAATACTGAACATGTGCACGAGGCCTTACACATACTGAGGTAAATACTCACCAATACTGAACATGTGCACGAGGCCTTACACATACTGAGGTAATAACTCACCAATACTGACCATGTGCACGAGGCCTTACACATACTGAGGTAATAACTCACCAATACTGACAATGTGCACGAGGCCTTACACATACTGAGGTAATAACTCCCCAATACTGACCATGTGCACGAGGCCTTACACATACTGAGGTAAATACTCCCCAATACTGACCATGTGCACGAGGCCTTACACATACTGAGGTAAATACTCCCCAATACTGACCATGTGCACGAGGCCTTACACATACTGAGGTAAATACTCCCCAATACTGACCATGTGCACGAGGCCTTACACATACTGAGGTAATAACTCCCCAATACTGACCATGTGCACGAGGCCTTACACATACTGAGGTAAATACTCCCCAATACTGACCATGTGCACGAGGCCTTACACATACTGAGGTAAATACTCACCAATACTGAACATGTGCACGAGGCCTTACACATACTGAGGTAAATATTCACCAATACTGAACATGTGCACGAGGCCTTACACATACTGAGGTAATAACTCACCAATACTGAACATGTGCACGAGGCCTTACACATACTGAGGTAAATACTCACCAATACTGAACATGTGCACGAGGCCTTACACATACTGAGGTAAATATTCACCAATACTGAACATGTGCACGAGGCCTTACACATACTGAGGTAATAACTCACCAATACTGACCATGTGCACGAGGCCTTACACATACTGAGGTAAATATTCACCATACCTCCCAACCGTCCCGGATACAGCGGGACTATCACGCTTTGCATTGTTTGTCCCGTTGCCATGGGCGGGACGGCCGTCTCCCGGGCTCCGCCCACCCACTCTCTCCCCGCCTCCCTGCTTTTCCCTCCTACCATCCTAACACGTGACGTGGCATAACAGAGAGGAGCGCGCTGCCCGAAACTGCTCTGTGCTGCTGCTAAGGTATGTAAACATAACTGATCTGTCTGTGCGGGCGCCCCCCGCCACTTGTCTGTGCGGGCGCCCCCCACCGCCTATCTGTGCGAGCCCCCCCGCAGCCTGTCTGTGCGGGCGCCCCCCACCCGCCTGTCTGTGAAGGCGACCGGCTGCCTCACTGTGCGGGCGACTGGCCGCCTCACTGTGGCTGCCTGCGTGTCCATGCTGGAGGCCCGCCGGCTGCCTGCGTGTCCATGCTGAATGGGTGTGGATGGGGAGTGGATATGGGTGTGACTGTGAAATGGGTGTGGTTAGGGGACGTGGCCTAAAAATTTGCCCTCCCTCTTTTCCTTCTTTAAAAGTTGGGAGGTATGAATTTTATTCCATAAGGTTAAAACCAACACTAGGTTGGATGGACGTCCACGAACTATAAAACAATGGCTTACACGTTCCAAACCTAAAAGAGGTTCTTAGTCTTGTACGGCGCTTGTTTTTCAGGACTTTACAGTTGTGAATGATGCCGTTGACTTAACCATAACGTGTTGAAAAACAGGAACAAAAGTCCCAATTGGATAAAGGTTAAGCCCCCCTCCTCCCCATTACGTCACTTATTTTTAATTGTATATTTTTCTGCATTAACTGTATGGTAATGACTGTCAGCGTGATCCTCCAGGTCGGGATGAATACAGCGACAACGAACTTGTATAGTATTGTATAAGTCAGCAAAGTCTTGGGGTCTGTGCACATGACGTCTTTTTCACATGGATTTTGCTTGGAACCCGGCTGAAAAAGTGCCACAAAATTGTTGATAAAAATGAGCATGGCGTCCGATTCATCGAAGCTTTTACACCGTAAAAGTGGAGTAAAAGCATTAAAAAGCCGCACAGATTTTGTAAAACTCCGCATCTGCATCTCAGGCTTTGGTGAACGGCTCCTTGTTTATTTTTACTGACCGTTTAGTGACTTTTAGTGTTTTCACACCACTTTGCATCATCTCCTCCGAAATAATCAGAGCTGGGAGGATGGAAACGGGGTGTGTGCACCTCATCCAATTCAGGAAAATGCTGGGTTTTTTGTGCTTCCCCAGCCCCTGTGTGCACAGCAGCGTAGAAACACCAGACCTTTATTCTGGAGTGACTTTGCAGAGGAAACCCTTGATGTCGCACCGTGAAGCTCTGTTCCCACGATCGTAATATGCTGACAGTTTCCGCAGCATCTGCGCTCCTTACTTACTTTACTTGTGTTTGTTTTTTTATTGGGTTTTTGACTCCGCTTTTTTTGTCTCTTTGTCATCATTTGCTCAGTCTTTTTTAGCATCTCTTAACCTCTTCAGGTTTCAGAAGCCATAAAATGTCTAGAAGACACCAGTCCGTTCTTCAGAAGACGTCTGCTGGGAATCGCCCGTATTGGATATAGTCAGCTCTTCTGTATACTCTGCCTAAGGCGCTATATCCACCTCTTTACTGGATGATCAGTGGCACTGCGTCACCCGACCGCTTTTTCTAGGTCGGGAACGTGTAGGTTTTCTACGAAATCAGTTACTGTCAATTACAGACGCTTTATTAATTCCTATAACGCAGAATAAGATCTTCCTTTCCACGTCACATTTCTTTCTGTAATTGAAGCCGGTGTGATCGCGCGGTGCCCACTCCTTCTGACACCGCCTGTAGGTTACCTTCACATTTTACTTTCCTCTGAACCCCTGATCGTTCGCTGCTTTGTGTGGATTGTTTTACTTGGAGAATAAAGCAATTAATCACTTAATTAAAGAACAGTCAGATCTGGGAACTGCACGGAAATCCTAATGGAAGGCACAATGTCCGACTACTGTGTCTTTCTGATCCACGCTAATTGGCGTCATCGGTGGTTATTAATTTAGCTTAGCGTGTGGTCCGGGCACAGGTTTTACTGAATGAGCCGGATTTCAATATCTGGAATATAAATGTTGAGTTTTTTTAGTCTTCAGCAGAATAGAAAACAACAAAGCCTGGATTAGACCAGTCGTCTTCAAGCTGTCACAAAACTACAATGTTAATAATATCTGACAACAGAGGCCACAAAGGAGGCGACATCTGGAGGCCACAAAGGAGGCGACATCTGGAGGCCACAAAGGAGGCGACATCTGGTGGCAGCGGTGTGGTGGCCAGAAAGGAGGCGACAGCTGGAGGCCGTAGTGTGGTGGCCAGAAAGGAGGCGACAGCTGGAGGCCGTAGTGTGGTGGCCAGAAAGGAGGCGACAGCTGGAGGCCGTAGTGTGGTGGCCAGAAAGGAGGCGACAGCTGGAGGCCGTAGTGTGGTGGCCAGAAAGGAGGCGACAGCTGAAAGCCACGGTATAGAGACCTTCGAGACCAGTGTTTATACAGTAATGGCTATATGCGGCACAATTCACTGTGCTGCTGCAGCTTTCTGCAAGTTTTCTGACTTAAAAGCTCCTTGAAATGTCGCTAACTTTTCAGAATCAGTTGTTAGAAGTTGCGCGCTCAATCTTTGGGCAATTTCCTAGTAGAAGCCGCTCACAGGTTATTGCTAGAGACAGAATAATGTTTCCAGCGGTGAAGCTGCCACAATAGCGATGAATAAAATGCCAGTGAAGACCGTTCAGGAGATGTCCGCCATCTTTGCTGTAAAAACCTTGTCGGGTTGCTGTAGGAATAATGGCGGCGCGGATGGCAAGGCGTGGGCTCAGCCTGTGTAGGCTTCTGTTAATGATATGGATAGAAGTGACCGCCCGTTCTTCGTGAGGCTACAGCTTGGAAACGCTCGCTTTACATGAATTGGTACCAAGGTCTTATATATTACTTCATACAACACTGAAGCCATCATACACCTACAAATTAGTGCAGATTTACAGTGACAGTGTGAACACAGCCTGAAATACACACACGTTGTGTTCACCATCCATTACTCATGTATATTAAACGGTAGAGCAGAATTTTACTGGACACTGTTTGTGTAGGTCTGAAATGTACTAAGCTACGCTGTGTGGCTGCACTATGTAGCTGCGCTGTGTGGCTGCACTATGTAGCTGCGCTGTGCGACACACCTACGCTGCTGCGCGGCTGATCTATGCAGCTGGGCTCTGCATCTGTGCTGTGTGGTTGCGCTGTGCGGCTGATCTATGGTGCTGCGCTATATGGTTGCGCTGTGCGGCTGATCTATGTTGCTGCGCTGTATGGTTGCGCTGTGCGGCTGATCTATGGTGCTGCGTTGTATGGTTGCGCTGCGCGGCGGATCTATGGTGCTGCGCTGTAAGGTTGCGCTGTGCGGCTGATCTATGGTGCTGCGCTGTAAGGTTGCGCTGTGCGGCTGATCTATGCTGCTGCGCTATATGGTTGTGTGGGATCACTCCATACCTTTCTATAATCCTATGCCATACATCATATGCTGGAAAACCAGAGGCCCCCCCAATAGGAAAAATTAAGCACTTCCATTACCTGAACCTTAGGCCTAAAGCACACTTCCGCATAAAAACGTCCGTGTGACACGGTCCGTTTTTCGGGTCCGTGTTCTGTTTTTTTGGGGCATTTCTCCGGTATGTATGGCATCCGTGTGATGGTGTATGCGAGCCGTGTGTACGTGTAAAATGTCCGTGTTTGTGTGTAAAATGCCCGTGTATGTGTACGTGGAATGTCCGTGTGGAATGTCCGTGTGGAATGTCCGTGTGGAATGTCCGTTTGTGTGTTGCACAATGTCGGTGATACAAGTCGGCTGACAGCAGAGTTGCGCGATGAGAATGAACTCGGGTAAACTTCACCCGACTTCATTGTCATGCCGCGGCTCTGTCTGTGTGCCGCGTACTGATTAGCGGTCACCTGTGCAGGATTCACCAGTGACCGCTAATCCCCCGAGTGACTGAAGTGAGCAGCCCTCTCTCATACTTACCGCTCCCCGATCACCAGCGCGGCGAGGAACAGCTGTGCAGAGAATACGCGGCAAAAATTACTTTGAATATGCCGGCCGCTCATTAATCAATCTCGTATTCCCTGCTTTCCCCACCCACAGGCGCCTATGATTGGTTGCAGTGAGACACGCCCCCCACGCTGAGTGACAGCTGTCTCACTGCACCCAATCACAGCAGCCAGTGGGCGTGTCTATACTGTGCAGTAAAATAAATAAATAATTAAAAAAAACGGCGTGCGGTCTCCCCCCCCATT